>NW_010261131.1:0-12286 GCF_000690775.1 Eurypyga helias
ATTCTATGATTCTATGATTTGTACATGTAGGAACACAGAAACTAAAAACACCTTTCTCTTAAGTGCCAGATGGAGACTTAAGACAGAAGCTTACCTGTATTAAATGTCAGTTATTTCCAATAATTAAGCCTTGCTTAGTAATTTCTTTTCATCTATTAAAAACATTTTAATAGTCTTCAAAAATATGCTTAAAACAAGAATATAATTCAAAAAGCAAATTATTTCTTTTATAAATTTAGTAGTTGATTTTTTTCATTCTGTGCAGTTAGAAGGACATGTTCTTATAGTCTGTAAACAGTTGCTGTTAAGGAAGAAATACCCTTCTTCCTATTTTATGATTTTTTTTTTGAAACAGGATATTTTGGTTAATACTTTCTTGTTTTCTCTGTTAATTTCAGACAGATTTAAGAACGATTGGCAAGAAATTCCTCCCCAGTGACATCAATGGTGGAAAGGTGGAAAAGGTAGACAATGTTTTTATTTCACTTTTTCAGTGTTCTGTGACTTCTGTGTGATGAAAGCCTTCTGAGGTGCATTAATCTGGTTTTGTCATTATTTCACATGAAAAAGAACCAAATATTTGAATATATTATAGGATAATTATGTGAACATATTAGTTTGTCCACTAGGCTTCATAAGGAAAGGACTCTTTTATTTCTCAACTTTGAAAAACTTAGATAAAAATGAGTAATCCTAGAAGCCTAATATATTTCTCAGAAGTAATTTATCTTGTTTGATCTTGTCATGGTATCAGAAATTCATTTTTTCCCCTCCTGTTTTCTTGTGAGGGCAACAGAGCAGGTTAAGGATAAGGCAAAGAAGCTGTATGATCATGATAGTGTGATACGTGTTGACACTGTATTACGTGACTTCCTGATACTCATAATCATAGCTATACGTTTTATGGAATTTTCCTGTGACTGTGTATCCGATAGGTGGTGTGGATAAAACAAGTTAGATGGCATAACGCTTTATATGCTGCAAAATAGTATTATACTTGAAATTTGGGTATTCTTGATTATTAACATATGCTGTGTGTTTAGATAAAACATTGATATGTCCCCTTCAGTATACCCTTCCTGTTTGCTTGCTTACATGCAGTTAAAAGAGTGGATAGATGAAGGAATTTTATTTTAAACCTAGTAGTTGTTCTCAGTTCATTAGAAATACTGTCATTACTGTTGAAATCCAAATAGTGATAAAGCAAGGTGGGTTTGTTTTAAGAAAGCACGTTTGAGGAGAGTTTGTTAAAGCCGTTCGGCTTTGTTTTTTCTGCTGATACTGTTGCCTGCATGGAGTGGTAACTGCTGTAAACACTGGCTTCTACAAGAACAGCAGCAGGAACATTATTGTCAGATATGAAAAGCCCACTTGAGAGCGAGTGTATTGCAGAATCATCGTTTTTAGCCAGGCAGCAGTCTGTGCATGCACCATATTAAACTAACTTTCTGGGAAAAGTTTTATTAACTTCTTATTATGTGGAGCTATGTTTTTTTAGGTTTTACTTTTCAGAAAAAAGAAAAAATAACCATAGTGATATTTTATGAAAGTGATTGTTTACACATTTTGGTTTCTGGATAGCATGCTGGTCAAGATACTTCAGTGCTTAAATAATTTTTTACCAACTAAAAGAATTTGATTTAGCTGTTCCTTACATCTGTGATTTTAATATTTTTCTTTTTTAGTATCCTATTTTTGAAATATGGAAAGCAAGCAAAATAATTGCTTTTTATGGCATGTCTTTTTGCACTGTTCATTTCTCAGTTGCTTAATTGGACTATTGCTGAATTTTGAATTTTAGGTTATGTAATACTCACAAGGTCCAAATGTATTTAGTAAACTGACGTTCTCCAGAGTGTTAAGGCGGTATGTGTGGTCAGGCTTACGTTATTTAGTTTTGCTGTTGAAACATGTTTTCAGTTCAAATTTACTTTAACAGTACTATTTTCAAATGTTTTGTTGCATTATGGTAGGATTTCTTTAGAGGTAGTTGTTCACTTTTCATTCTTCGCTTGAGAATATACCTAGTAACTTGTCCATTTCCTTTAGAGACAATGTTTTCTAAATTTCTGTTGTCATTACATAGTTCAGGTGATCAATTAAAGGTAAAAGCGCCATTAATTTCCTCAGCTTTGATGCATGTTATATATGAGAATCTACTTACGTGCTTTAAAATGTTTACTTCTAGTTTAGCTGCTGAAGTCACTACTTGGCTTTTTCATGTTTCTTAGCTGAAACTGATGTGCAATTGTGCCATTTGTTTCCACAAAATACAAAACCTCTGCACAGAAACAGGGGTGAGTGATTGAAAACTGTGGGGGTTCGTGCTTTGAAATACCTGTGAGATAACAGCTCTCTAATGGGGAAAAACACTTCTGCACCTGTACACACAAAGTGTATCCGTATTCTGTAAAACTGAACATCTTGGAAAATTAGAAGGTGGAAGATGTGAGAAAAATCTGGTTTAATTTTCATTAAAAAAATGAAACCCATGGAACTCTACAGGCTTGGGGATGAGTGGCTGAAAAGCTGTCAGGCAGAAAAGGACCTGGGGGTGTTGGTTGACCGCTGGCTGATTATGAGCTAGCAGTGTGCCCAGGTGGCCAAGAACGCCAGCAGCATCCTGGCCTGTGTCAGGAACAGTGTGGCCAGCAGGCCTGGGGCAGTGACTGTCCCCCTGTACTGGGCACTGGTGAGGCCGCACCTCGAGTGCTGTGTTTCTGCATGGGGTTGACTTACAGTTGATGGAGATGAAGGACTGGATAATAGGGTTGAATCCTACAGGAATCCAGTCCAATTCAAACTTTATTTTGGAACGTTTGTTTGATTCAAAGTATTTCTGTTTCCCAGATTATCAGATAGTTGAGAGGAATCAGTGCTTATAGTCTCCTTCCATTTTTAATAGGTAAAGGGTGACAATACAGAGGAAATGGGTATTTTTGTTCTCTTAGGTAATGACTTCTGACAACAACAGCACAGAGGTGGTGAAGAAAACAGGCAGGACAGAAGAAAACTATGGCCCCTAAGAGTCTTTGTTGAAGACAGATGTTTGTTTAACAAATGGTATTTGTTAAATCCTAGGGACTTAAATACTTCTATCTATTGGTAAGGGTCAGGGTATGTATGTGTGAACTTCTAGGAAAATGTAGTTTGGATTTAGTTTGGATTTACTTTAATCAACTGTCTCTACTGAGATCACAGAATTAAAAACATTATTCTAAAATAACCCAAAACAAAGCAAACACCTGCAAACCATTTGCTGGAGGAAGATAATACTCATGGTTTTGAAAAGAAGTAATGATTGCACAGGAAAAGTCTGTGTTTGAGAATGACTTCCGTTTTATCGTTTTTAGCCCAGACTGTTAGTGTGCTCTTTGCTTTCTTAAACTGCAGTATTTCCTTGTTGTTTGAGTAACATAAAACAAACTTCACTGCTTAATAAATGCTGCTATTTAGCTTGCAGTGTATACCAGTATTTTATGTTACAGAACTCTGTTTATAAAGGAGAGTATTTGCTTTGTGCAAAAGCAAATTTGAGCGAAGGGTACGGTTGGGACAGGAGTGACTTCTTAATGTAATCTCTTCGTAGAAGGTAGTCATTTGTGGTTCAGAAATGCTTCAGGATACTACAGAAATTACTATTTTAATTCTATTACTATACTATATATAGTAATTATAAAGTAATTATATAGTACTATATATATATAGTAATTACTATTACTATAGGAACTACTACTGTTACTCTCATCCAAGGCTAGGATAAGTATTGTTTATCTGTGTCTTGAGAATACCTGATGTATTTCAGTCTTGCAAAGGAAATAACTTTATTTTGTAGTATTAGTGTAATAGGCAAATATTTGCATAAAAGCTGGCATAGAGTCCTGATTTGAAACGTGTGTATTTGGCCATGGCAGGTGATTGTCAGCTTTATTCATTAATATACAGAAATGTTTTATTTGCTCGTGACTTTGTTTTATATACAAAAAAAAAATCAGTATTACCAGCATTAGCCACAAGATGGCCACATTTGCATAGGATTTTAAAAAGCTGAACCTTCCCATTTCCATCTAGATCACTCTATACCATAAATACACCTGAAGTATTTTTAAGGGAATAAAAATGCAGAGAAGACTACAAAGTTATAACATGTAATTCAGTAATGATGTTACAGTTAGGACACAAGTGGGTTTCTTTTGAGTATTTGTTTCATTACAATGGAAACATTCATTCCAGAGGAACCATTCAGAAGGGATTTTAATTTCTGAACTTGGAGAGGTGCTTTCTGAGTACAGGTAGATCGATGGGAAGCCGGTAGAATGCAAGTTCCCAGCACTTCTAACTGCTGTTTGAGGTTATTCATATGCTTCCCAATTTCTGTCTCATTACATTAATACAGTTAACTATACAGCAACTAACGGGTTGCCCAGAGATGTTGTGGATGCCCCATCCCTGGAAGTGTTCAAGGCCAGGCTGGATGTGGCTTTGAGCAACCTGATCTAGTGGAAGGTGTCCCTGCCCATGGCAGGGGGGTTGGAACTAGATGGTCTTTAAGGTCCCTTCCAACCCAAACCAGTCTGTGATTCTGTGGTTCTATGCATTGTTGCCTTTTACTCTCTCTTGGATTGTGGATATTGTTTCCTACAGGCTTGCCTTTTTTTTTTTTTTTTTTTTTTTAAAGGAGGATCAATTTAGTTCTTCCGGTTAAAACGGATCACTTTAAAAAAAAAAAAAAAAAAAATCCCTCCAGTCTTGGGGTGCTTGTTCTTACCTACCAATGAGAGTGATTGCTACATCAAATCTCCCAGCATAAGTGCATGTGTCAGATTATAGTTGTTTGAGGCTTCTTACAATTGAGATGATTTTAACAAGACTGTGTGCAGTAATTCTGACAGCTCAAACCGAGTCTTAGTCTTTTTGAAACACCCGTTTGGCAGCCTCAGGTAAGCTGTGGGCATTGAACTCTTCACCTCGATCAGTGTTTTGATTGTGTTCTTCGCTCCTAATGGTTGTTTCAGGGGCTCTTAAAAAGGCATGATTACTTACATATTTTTGAGAAAAAGCATACAGTGTTAGATATAAGCTAAATCTTTGGGAGAAGCTGAGTAGTTTTTCTTCTCAGACCAGTTTCAGTGTGTTAAAGCAATGCTTCTGGAAAGTGCAGTAGCAGTCGTGAAAAGAGTAGCGTATAGCCTAGTTGCTGTATTGAAAAAGTTATTGAAAATTATTAGCCAGCTATTGGGCATTCTTGGAAATTTCTGTAACTTGGGCATCTGGATGAATTGATTTATTAGAACATTATTTTCTACCTTGATCAAACTGGCAAGTGAGTATGCTTCTAGATACTTTATCACCATAGCTTGGTCTGGAGCATCCCCTCTCTTTCCAAGTATGACAGTAGTAGTTTAATCCCTATTTATGAGCAGTAATATCTTAACTGGGAGACGCTGAGGCAGGTCTACGCGCTGTTAGGAGAGCACCAATACAAAATAGTTTTACTGACTTTGAGGATTTGCTGGAAAGGCTACTGATTTGTTGTAGATATAGTATTTCCAACTGTTGATCAGTGAGTCCCCACAATGTGATGTAAGAAGATTACGTTTCTTCTTATTGAAAAAGCCTATAAACTAACTAAAGCTGAGTAAATGATGTTTTAATTGATGTAAACTATGACGTATATTCTTATGTAGGATAGTGTGAATATTTGGTAACTTTGGGGTTTTTGTTTGGTTTTGTCTTTTTTTTCCCCCCTTTCTAAGAATCATATGTTTTCTTGAATTAGCACAGATAGGTTTTGTGAATAAAGAGGAAGGAGTGAAATGTGGCATGTCTCAATGACTTTTTATTAGACTTCCATTTCTGTTCATTCCTCTTATAACTCTATCTGCTGTTTGACATTTCAGATTGACTTACACAGTAGTTTTCCCTTTCATTAACTTAAAAACTACAGTATAAATATGATGGCATCGCATAGTTTAAGAATTTATTAATTATGTTTTTCATCTGGAAGAAGTAAGCAGACCATTAGTTATGGGATTAATGATGGATAAAACTAGTCGTCATTCCTTAACTCATTTTGCTTATGTTCTGTACTGTTAATTTATTTGCATCCCTTAGACTCTAATCACTGAAAGCTGTTTATACTACTATGGCACATAAATTGTGATTTAATTATTTTTCTACTTGCTTCTATTTTTTTTTTTTTTAAATTAAAAGTAATCTGAGCTGCTCTGTATAGCATTCTAGCCTTAACATGTGTCCAGATGCTTGTCCAGTTTGTAAATTCTTCTGGAGAGAGCAAGGTACGACTGTACTATTTGGACTGAAGGCATTACCTAAATAATAGTATGGGACTGTATGTAAGAAAGCAGTCACAGGATCACAGAGAGGTTGAAGTTGGAAGGCACCTGCTGAGGTCATCTGGTCCAATCCCTGTGCCCAAGCAGAGCCACCGAAAGCTGGGTGCCAACACCATATCCAGACAGCTTTTCAGTGTCCTTTAAGATGTAGACTCCAAAACCACACTGGGCAGCCTGTTCTAGTGCTCAATCACCTTCACAGTGAAGAAGTGTTTTCTGATGCTGGGGTGGAGGCTCCTGTGTTTCACTTGGTGCCCGTTGTCGTTCTCCAGGCTGTGCAGTCCCAGTTCTTTCAGTCTTTCCTCACAGGAGAGGTGTTCCAGTGCCTTTATCACATTTGTAGCCCTTTGTGTCCAACCTTGGTGTCCATCCTGTAGTGTTTGGTCTTTTCCTTGAGATCCATGGAAAGGTTAGACTTGATGAGCCATTGAGTTACACTTCAATGGCCTATTAGCCAGTATTTTAAGACTTCTGGACTTCACTACCATTGCCATTATGGGCTGTTTTTAAGCTGTCTGTGTATTTCATTTTTCACTTTTCCTTCCGCTCATGTGTCTTGTATGCTGAATAGCCATAGTCATAGAAATAATTAAATTGATTTAGCTGGTGATTTGAAATGTCTTCTCTTTCATCCCTTTCCTGGGGGTGCAACCTGAGGTGATGTAGAAGTTGTCCAGTATATTCACTTTTACTATACGAAGTGTACAGTGTTAGTAAGGGAACTAGATGCTGTGTTTTTGTATTGGAAAGTGACTTGCAACCTTGACAGTGGGGATATAATCAGTCCTAGGGCTTAGGATACTTGATAATTTACTGGAACTTGTGTTGGATAAACAAAAATTGCCTCACCTTTTGGTATGTGACATTCAACATCTGCATGCTGAAGAGGTTTCAGATTGTTTAAATGTATAAGAGTAAATAATGGCCATAACTAATCTGATTTTATGTATTTTTATGTATTTTTTTTTCCTGTCTTGGTTCTCATAATGACACTTTGAAATAGCCCATATAAGGACTGCTGGCATAGGTCTTCTGGATTTATCTGGAATCCTGTGATGATTGCCCTTCTTCTGAAGGAAGACTGACTTCTTTCTTTCCTCCTGTCACTATGTGCTTGTTCTGTGTGATGAGATGGGAAATGTGCTGGGACGGGGAGGCATGGGTGCTCTAAGGTCCTGATTAAGTCTGTGAAAATAATTGTGGTGTTAATGTGGTGTATATTTGAGAAAACTACACGCTTCTATTCCTCTTTTGCTCCTGTTTTTTAAAGCAACATGTACTTTATTTGTTAAGGAAGCAGACACTGTTGTCCAAGCTCAACAAATGTGCAGCCCTGCTTTGTTGTGATGTGTGCTTGACACCGTAGACAAAACCCTGAGCATATTGGCATACATATTCACAGTTAGCCTAGCCCTCATTTCTTTGCACTCTGGATTTTTTAAGGGACTTTATTAACAATTGTTTAAAACTAGAAGCAAGTACCTCTAAGTAGAATTTGCTCAAAATTGTGAAAGAAATTCCTGTCACAGTAAAGCTACTCTTCTGAGTGACAAACCTAGTTGTGGTTAGCTAGCAATGCTTCTCTGTTTCTCTGCTTCACTGTTGCCTAGTGTTTCTTCACCTTTTACTTTGAAAATACTGTGTACCATTACAAACTGTTAGCGTTAATGTTACGACACCCATGCGTGTGACACTGTGGTTCATTCACTGTTACAGACAGAATCCTTCTGTACTATAGAGGAGTTTGTTTGTTTGTTTGTTTTTTGGTGACTGCTTTGCTGTAGTTAACTGATAGAGGAGGGGACTTGTTTTCATACTGTACATGAGATTATCCAGTTTTGCCTCTGTTGGAAATAAAGGGAAAAACATTTCCATTTGTATGACAAGCATAATTGGTCTTTTAATTGTTAATGAAAGAAATAAGGTTCAGTCACCATTTACTAAAAATATGGTTGTTCTTATTTTATGCTTGCTTTTTTTTCAGTATTGAATGTTTGGAAAAAAGATCAGAAAGCTTGAAGTTTCAGTAAATTCCAAATAAACAACTTCTTTGCCTTTTGAGAAATCCTCTGTCCCAAATACTGTATTTTCCATTGTTTGTTTTGAAGTCATAAACAACGCAGGTTTCTCTTTCTTTGTATATTGTTACCTCTGACTTACCTGCTTTCACTTTATATTCTGGGCTACCTATTCTGTTTCTCAAAGGGAAGAAGCTGATGAAGTGTGCACTTTTTCATCTTTTCTGCTGCCTCTTAGGTTCTACAGATTAGTTGAGGGGCAACAGTGTATTCATTTTTTATTTCTCAGAGGGATCAGATATGACTGTATACACAGCTCTAACTGAAATGCGTAACTGACACAGTGATGCCCCTTGAGGTTGTGACGTTCCGATTGTACCTGTGTTTGAAGAAGCTGTGTTTTTAGCTAGTGTTTACAGAGTGGTTGCACTTCAAATGGACTCTTGATACAACCAAATTGTATTCAGAGCTGTTTGTTTCTTTCTTTAGAAGACTGTCAATGAGACCCCGCAGTACAGTGTATGAAATTTTATCTGCGCTCCATACGGTGTTGGAAGCGACAATATTTGTGGTTTTGTTTGTTTGCCCACCCACCCCAACTCTTCTCATTCATGAAACTTTTCCATGTTCGTTTTCCATAATTGGCATTGCAGAGATGTGTGAAGCATCGCAACTGTTTTACTGAAAAAGATGTTTTTATCGTGCTTTTAGAACATACCGTACATGAGTGAAAGTAGTTGAACATGACTGATCAAATTACACTTTCTTTGGCCTGGGGGTGTCTGTTAGTGTGTCTGTTACAAGGCATTTGATTCCTGGTGTTAAGCTTTGTCTTTTCTGGTTTGCATATGTAGCTGGAAGGGCCATGCGTTCTGCAAATACAGAAAATACGCAATGTTGCTGCACCAAAGGATAATGAAGAATCTCAGGCTGCTCCCAGAATGTTACGTTTACAGATGACCGATGGACACACAAGCTGCACAGCTATAGAATACAGCAGCATGTCAAAAATAAGGTGAACAGCTTTATTTTCCAAGTTTTTGCTTTGACGCTTAAGTATCCTTAAAGTAATGGAAGTGTGCTTAGTGAGATATGGAAAAATTGCTTGACAAAACAGGTTTCCTTCTCAAATGTTGAATGTAAAGAAGAACCTTAAATTCAGCAGGCAAAGGTATATATGAATGCAATTTTCAGTACCCTTTATGCTGATGTACGTAATGGAACAAAGTGGATTTTTACAGCCATCTGCTGAGTCGGGGTTGACATGGCACGCAGCTGAGTGTGCAAACTTGAGCCAAATTCCCAGGTTTTAGTAGTAGCAGTTTTTTGTCTGTCTTTGTAGGGGGAATGTCACAGGCCTGACACGCCTGCCTTAACGCAACTAGTGCTGATTTACCATGGGCAGGGCTTTAACTTGGACTGAAATAGTAAATATTTTTATTCAGTTAATCATGAAGGGTAAGAAAGCTAATTACTGTTAAACATAGGGATTTTTTTGTGTGCTTGGTTATGAAGATGTTGAAATGGATTTCTAGTGTTTAGTCTCTAGAGTCACAGTGTGCTTTGCTGTTCATTAGTTCAGACTGCTTTGATTAAAAAAAACCCCACATTCATTCCCCTCTCTCTTTCTTTGCTAGCTGCAAAAGTTAATGTAGACCTTTTATAATTCATCTTGAAATGTTATCATTTACTATTAAACTGCTCCTTCTGAGCAGGAGCCAGCTTGCGGTTTGGAGCGATGCTGTCTTAAAAGGTGGAACACTTAATGATGTTTTAATTTTATCTTGGTCCAGCAGAACTTGGAAAATCATATTTCAATCTGAATATAAAGAGAGCAGAAAAGGAACGCAAACAGGCTCCTATATAAGATTCTAGATCACAAACTAGTTAAAGAAGTCACTCAGTAGAACACATAATTTGAAAGCTTTTTAGGTAGAGTCTCAGAAACATCGAAGAACTTGTCACTCTGCAATAATGATGTGAGCTCTTCTTTTCAAGTAACGTATGAAAATTTTATTTATGTTGTGTATGGTTGTTTCAGTTTTGAAATTGAATGACTAACCTGGAATAATACGATGTTTCAATACTTAGCGTTCCTTTAAATAAATAAATAAACCTCACAGTTTCCTTTTATATTAGAAGCCCTTCGTGACTAGGGTTTCCAGTTACCACTCCCTGCCTTGGCATAATTTTCTTTTTTTTCCCTCCATATTTCTTGTCTATTTTTCCTGATCTCATTTTATTTGCTTTTATCAGAACAGTACTGAAAGTCCATTATTGTTACTAAGGCTAATGCCACTAGTGCTGAAACTGACTGACTCCACTGTTAATGTCCTCCCCATGTGCTATGGACCTGTGATTGCAGCAGTAAGCTTCAGCATGTTTTGAAGAGGTTAATGCCTCTGGGTTGAAAGGTTACAACCGACTGTCACCTGTTTCTCACAAGAAAAACCATAGTTTCCAGATTGTGCTGCTTGTTATATCTTTCAATTACCAGTTGGAGGTTCGTGAGTCTCCTATGCATCTGCTGTTGTTCTTCGTAGGGTCGGTTGACATGAAAAGCAGGTAGGTACCTCCTTGTAGGAGCAGACCACGGAGAAGATCCATGTGTTTTCAAATGATAGAATAATGTGAGAAGCAGCACGACGAGATGCATATTTTTCGTATTTATTCTGGTGCATTCCTGGATGTTAGTAATGTATAGAAAGCTTCTTTTCCAACAGCTCTTTGTTTTCTCTGAAGTTAAATGTCTAAAACAAATGAGATGATTAACCATCTGGAAATCTTCTATTTATTAACTATAAATGTATCCTAGGATGAGGAACTTACTCTTAGACAACTGATTTTGAGACATTTCTGTTAGTCTAAATAAATCACATCCTTATTTTAGGATTGTTAAATTGGATTTTAACCAAACAGACAATTTGCAAACATTCATCTCTGTTAGAATCTAATTTGCAATATGGCATTTTGTGTAATGAATGGGAAGCATTCCAGTAAAGCTACTGCAAAATACTCTGCATACTGAAGAAATTATTGCAAGTTTTTGATGCTAAATTTTTACTATGAAATGTGACAGTGTTGGAAGTATACTAAGAGTAGAGTTTTACATGTTTTTCATTGCAGAATATTAATAGGGATATTTGAAATACTTCAATTTTTTTCTGCTTCTAGCCTGAACACTCCACCTGGAACAAAAATTAAGCTTTCAGGGATTGTTGAAGTGAGAAATGGATTCTTGCTGTTGGACGACAGTAACACAGCAGTTCTTGGAGGTGAAGTGGAGCATCTTATAGAAAAGTGGGAATTACAAAGGGTGAGGTAACACCACTGGAAATGCTTGTCTTACGAGATGCATATTAGATTTATTTACATCAAGCTTAAAGTGTTGACTGTGAACTTTCATAGGATATAAGCTTTTAGAACATTACTGTCCCAATATTTTTAGGGATGAAGCCCAATTTTGTAAATGTCTTATGTACCATGTGTCTTATAAGTGATCGCTGCATGGGAACAGGTTCGTTTCATGGTCTGCAAGGATTGAAAACATTAATCAAATACATTAAACTTATTACAGTTCAGTCATGGGTAGTTTCTTTCCTAAATAGTGTGTGTGGTACCAAAATATTGTAGATTGTTGCCTTTTACAATTACTGTCTGCTGACTAGATATTTTGAGTAAAAAAAAAAAATATGTATGGAAGGCATTGAAATTGCTAATCCTAACTATGAATTGTAGATTTCATCAGCGCTTTAGGTAAATTTGTGATTAGAAAGAGAAACTGGAGGTTTTAAAAATCTTTCAATAAGACATAAATGCTTGTTAGGCCCCTTTAATCCTTTTTAGCCTGGTTCCTGTGCCAGTAGAACAAAAGTTGTTGCAGAAAGATTACCCCCCCCCCCCCCCACACCC
>NW_010261131.1:12317-33462 GCF_000690775.1 Eurypyga helias
TCTCACAAATGAGTGGGAGTTCCTAGAGCAGGAAGCTGTGACCCTGCTATGAACAGTCCCAAATACTTGCTGAATCGACTGTCACTACTGCTACAGACACACATCTCAATATTTTTGCGTCCCTATCTCTTGAAACAGAGTAGCTGCTTATTTACGTGATGGTCTTTGCTGTGTAAAATCCTCCTTTTATTGTTCCTAATGCCAAGTCTGGCACAGGTTTTTTTGTTACGGTTAGCCTTCTTTGGTATTGATTTGCATTCTATAGATTTGAGCAGACTGGGAGAAAATGTATTTGAACATTTGAGTTACATAGTGTCCCTTTTAGTAGATTCTGTTTGGCATTCTTTTCATACTTTTATAATTGAGTTTGTGGTTTGTGGGGTTTTTGTGGGTTTTTTTTTCTTTTTTTGTGGTTGGTTTGTTTGTTTGTTTTAAACATGCCTGGTGTTAAATAAAACTGCCTGTTTGATTTAAAAGAAGGTTCTGGGACCAACAGCAGAAACCGTCCCATTTTATCATTTTTATTCGTGTTTAGGATAAATCTTGTGATTTCTCTCTCCAGTTAAAAACTGCTAAGTTTTAAGGTTGATGAGGGGGGAAGAGACACACATAGAACTAACACCTCAAGAATACTAATTGATAAGAGAAGGGCCAACCAAATTGGTTAGTTTTATTGATGGTACTTTGGACAGTCTGTTTTCATGTTTATTCTACTTAGGCATCAACAAATAAATGTTTCTCTAGAAATAATTCAGAACAGGTTCTGCTCACTGGAAAACAAACCATTTAATAGCCACTGGAATGCTGCTGACTGTAACAACTTTCAGCACTTGCTGTTAGCCAGTTATGTTGCCTTTATGCAACAAGTTTAGAAGAGAGGTAACTAAGTTTTCACAGGTTTATCCTGGTAAGATAAAGTAGAAAAGTTCACTCTTGCCTATTGCTATTCCCGCAGTTCTCTGGTTCCATATTGCAGTTTGTCAGAGTCCCGTTTTCTTTTTCTCATGGACCAGCTCACAGCCTGCTGTCAGGTTCCCAGCATAAATGTGGCTATGTCAGAAAAGCTGTGGGTGACAAGAAATCAATTTGGACAGGTGAACCATGACCACTGGAAATCATAGTTTCAGTTCTACATGTGGTCTGACAGCTAGACAGATACAGCTTAGGCAACTCTGTAGAAACCGGATGCTACACTGGTAGCAGTTTTCTCATGAACTTGGTGTTCCTGTCCTGTTCGGAATCCTTTCAGAAAAGAGCAGTTAACAAATAAGCAAGATTTTTATTTCTCAAAGATATTTGAGCGAGGACATTGCCACTCCTTGTCTAATCTTGCCACTGTAGCTTAAATGAAATGTTGAACTATGTTTGCATGAAAAGACACAAAACTTTTGTGTGACTATTTAAAATTACTTGTTTTGAAGCCAGGTTTTTTTTTCCTCTCCACTGTAGTGTCTAAGAAGTGTTAATTGGGCTTCTTGTGTAGATGGCTGATTAAGTTTCTTTTTTACTTACTAAAAAAGTTAGTGATATTAAGTCAAACAGTATTACAAAACTTAGGAATTGAAGTTGTTTGTCCAGTATTAAATTCTTGCCCTTGCACCTATCTGTTGGCTTCTAGTTGCATAGCTGCATTATTGTTTTATTCCATTCAGAATGACGTTTGAAACTGCTTTCATGAGGAATCGAGTTTTAGTAATGAAAGGCTCGCACTGGGACTGTAGCGTATGTGGAATGTGCGCAGTATTATCACACAGCAAATGTAGTTTGTGTGCTAGTCTCTGTAGCGTTCAGTTTTGTCGTGATGTAATTGTTGCCTAAGAATTTCAGGGGTTTTAAGTGTCATAGTTTAAGTGACAGTGAGTGAGGAGTAAATGGGAATGTTACTGTACAATCTTTTTGCAGACAATCTGAAAATGTAAGGTAATGTGTCATGGACTTCTTCAGTAGAGAATACAGTTCCAAATAATTATTGCTTCATGGTGTTCTCAGTGTTCTGGTGATGACGGGTGTCTCAGTCAGTGAGGAAAGGTGTATGACAATGCTGGCACCCTTCTTATGCAGGGAGACGGCTTTGTATTGCTGTTCATCAAGGTACCGGGTGATCTGTAAGTGAAGGCTGAAGTAAATTTTGCTGAGATGATGGGTGGGACTGTTTGGTACTCCCTTATATTTTTAAAACATAAAAAGCTGTCAAATTACCGTCTCTCTAAATGTAAAGTTCACTCGTATACTTAATGATTCTTCTATTTTGGTGAAGGCGAGGCTAAATACTGAGGTTACCTGATGGGAAAAGGTAGTAGTATATGTGTACTTCAAAATTCATATTAGACAGAAGTGTGAGGGTGATAAAAGTATATAATATCTGGGACTTCAGTCTCGTACTGCAAAGCTTTGTTTCTTAAGAGATTCTCTAGGAAATACTATTTTTAATATCAAAATCCAAATACAGCAGGAAGGGTAAAAGAAGCATGCTAAATGTATTAATAACCAAGTTTATTGTAAATGATAGTTACTGCTCCGATGCAAGCTAATTTAAGTTAAAAAACCAAACACTGTTCTTGTTGCCAGTTTGCTTTTTATTCAGTGCAAAGTGGAATTTAATTTCCAAAGCATTTGTCCTCGCTTCTCAGCAGACAGTGGTACTTGAGAAGAAAGTGTCAAAGCTGTTATTTACCATTAGGCGGAGTTCTTTTGTTAGGGATAAAAATTTATGCAATAAACTGTCATGATTCAGAGTCCATGTAGCTAAATGTTAGTAAATACACAGCCGGTTTTAAAGTACCTTTTTTGCTATTTGCCACATTACATATTTGAGCAATTGTTTGGAACAGTCTTTTTCTGTGTTTCCCTGATTCTGATTTGGGAAAGAAAAAAAAGTGTGACCTTAAACTTAAGGATGTCTTTCCTGATTATAGGACATGAGGAATTTACTGTGATCAAATACTCGACTACTTAGGCTGTCATGTACCTATTTTTATTATAATTTGCTTCAGTGCTGGAGTTCATTCCAGAATTGCCTACATATCTCTAGATCTAATAAACCCCCCACAAAAACCATGTAGGGTTTATTTTAGCTAGGGCGCCTACCCTGGGGAGGCGAAGCGACTTGGCCATGAAATGATTATTGTACTGTGCTGCTTCAGTAAATAGATACAGGAAGGTATGAGCATGCTATGGTGATCAGTCCTCGGTTAGCTCACAGTTCTAAGACAGCACTTGAACTGAACTCATTGAAACTAAAGCAGAAAAATTTTATGGTTTCTGCACTTCTAAGTGCTTTGTTTTGAATAATTTATTGAATAATTTTAAGTGTGTTTTACTCCAAGGCATGAGGAAAAGGATTTATATTTTTTTTTTTAAAACTTTGAAAGGGATTAATAACCTTGAATTATTTAGAACATGGTCTTTGGTTCCTGAATAAAAGCAGTTAACTTTAAAAGAGTGGACCAAAAGTTTTGATTTGGGTATTAGTTAGCCAAATTAATATCTTACTACCAAAGGATTTCTTAAAATAAATATAAGGGCTTAGAGCATATTTATGTTTATACTATGGTTCTCACATGATGGAAATAAATTGATTTTACATCAAGGTAATAAATATACAGGTGGATGTCATATAGCCTTAAGCAGTCAAAACTTTCTCTGCTGGTGAGGAGTAGTAAGTGATGTATGTAAACATGCATGACTGTCACAGTGGGGGTAAAAAAGGGAAAATAAGAAATGAAGATAATAAACCAGATACTTTATAGGAAATGCAGTTTTGAAGCATTTGAACTGCATGAAGGACATGTTCTCCCTATTTCCACTTCTGAAACCAAACATTTCTGTTTAATACTGTCTTGGTTTCATCTGGGATAGAGTTAATATCTGGTATAGTGCTGTGTTTTGGACTGAGTAAAAGAATAGTGTTGATAATGCACTGATGTTGTGATTGTTGTGAAGCGGTGCTTACGCTAAGTCAAGGATTTTCCAACTTCGCATGCTCTACTGACTGAGAAGGCTGGAGATGGCACAGGAAGCGGGGAGGGGCCGCAGCCAGGACAGCTGACCTAAATTGGCCAAAGGGATAATCCATACCATATGACAAATGCTCATTGTCTAACCAGGGGGAAACCTGGCCAGGGAGGCTGATGCTTAGGGACTGGTTGGGCGTTGGTTGGCAGGTGGTGAGCAGTTACATTGTGCATCACTTGTATATTCCTTTATCATAATTATCATTATTATTGTTTGATTTTATTTTAATTATCAAGCTGTTGTTATCTCAACCCACAAGTTTTTTCACTTTTATTCTTCTGATTGCCACCGGGTAGGGGAGTGAGCGAGGAGCTGTGTGGTGCTCAGTTACCAGCTGAGGTTAAAGCATGATGAATACAAACCATTAACACTTAGCCAAATGTTAATTCCAGTGGAATTCATTCTCTTGCAGCTTGCTGCTTTTGTCACAATTTGTAAAGAAATAGGAAAAGTGTATAAACTATGGGCAGATATTTTAATGCAGTGGTTTACAAATCCATCTTTTTACTGTTCTTGGCCACTAGTAATTTGTATTGTTTGAGAATGCTTGGTTTTCAGGCCGAGGTCACTGATTGTCTGATTGTGGCTAAGAGTTTAGAGTGCTTTCATTCTATAAACACAAGTTATCAGTAATTGTTATGCTCATTGTTATGGTCTTTGCAATCCGAAGATCCACTGATAAATTCAGCTTATGCACTGTACTTTTCATAAGGCCATAAGGGAGACGATCTAGGGCACAGTATGTGTTTTCCAGCAGTGACCAAACCTAGAGCCAGGTTCCCAGGACAATGTCTAGGCAGCTTGTGAATATCTCCAAGCATGGAGACTCTAGAACTTCCCTGGACAACCTGTGCCAGTGCTCAGTCACCCTCACAGGAAAAAAGTGTTTCCTGACATTCCCAGGGAGCCTCCTGTGTTTTAGTTTGTGGCCATTGTCTCTTGTCCTCTCATTGGGCACCACAAGAAGAGCCTGGCTCCCTGTTCGTTATAGTCGCCCCTCAGGTATATGTATAGATTGATAAGACCCCCCTGAACCTTATGTTCTCTAGGCTGAATTTGTCTGATCGCTTTTTAGATGTGCTAAAACTGCATGCCTTTACAGCCTCCAGTGGCAGCAAGTTCGCTGGTGCTGCGTTAAAAAAGCTGCCTGTTTTGTGTGCTGCTCTGTTCTGTTGGTGTAGAGTTTGGTGTATAATTGAATTTTCTTCATTTGCTGTGTGTGTTGCTTTCATGATTCTGCTGATTTTAATAATTTTATTCATCTCCTGCCCCTCATCCAACCTTCTCCTTGCTAAAATGAAGTGCCCCAGGATTTTAAGTATATCACAGATTTTATTTTTCATGAGCAAGATGTTCATCTTACAAGTTTCATCTACTTTCTGAAACGGAAACATTTATCATATAATCTGTTTTTTGTTTGCAATTTATTAATTAACAATTTTCTTTTACAGAGTTTGGCAAAACACAATAGGAGTAACATTGGAACAGAAGGTGGCCCTCCCCCTTTTGTACCTTTTGGGCAGGTATAGTATATTTCTCTTTTTGAGTTTATATAAAGACCTGTGTTGTGATATCTAGAGGACTTGGTTCCAGTTAGATAAAGGCTATCAAAACACCTTAGGTCATGATGACCTGGATCTAAAAAATATACCTTTTTTTTAAAAAAAAAAAAAAAGATGCTGATTCTCTCACTTTGTTGTGGCAATTTATATGGAACATTTTTCCTCTGTATTTCAAACTTAAAATTTTATTTAGTATGTGGAGCCTTTGATTCTTCCTGTCAGATCTTGTAGACACCAACATATTCCCTTCTTAAATAAATAATGTATTTACAAGTATCATATTGGCTACATTATGGACTGGAACAGGTTGCTCAGACATGTTGTGGATGCCCCATCCCTGGCTGTCTTCAAGGCCAGGCTGGATGAGGCTTTGAGCAACCTGGTCTAGTGGAAGGTGTCCCTGCCCATGGCGGGGGGGTTGGAACTAGATGGTCCTTAAGGTCCCTTCCAACCCAAACCATTCTGTGGTTCTATGATTATGAACTCAACTTAAAATGTAAAAGTCTCTCTGGCCTTTCTAGCAGACCAGAGGAGTGCGCTTTCAGCCGAGGTGTCCTAGGTGTACATTTTTGCAATCCTATTCTTTAGATAAAGTTGTGACTCTAATGGAATGATACTTTATTTTTTTCGAATGAGAGTAGGCTGAAGAGTTAATTAAAACTTTCTTTTGCATTTTCAGAAATGTGCCTCTCACGTGCAAGTGGATAGCAGAGATCTTGATCGCAGAAAGACTCTGCAAATGACAAATACTGTAAAACCTGTTGCAGACAATGATGAATTTGAAAAGCAGAGAACAGCTGCTATCGCAGAAGTAGCAAAGAGCAAGGAGGTTAGAATGCATGTGTGGCAGCATTTTACTTACTGTGGTATTTTCTTGTTGTTTTTTACGTAATTCTCTCTGAAATGACAAATGCTTTCTGATGTTTGCCTTCTTATAATTGTACTCATGTATCTTTAAAAAGATGAATCCCAAAGAGAGAGTTGATGTTCTTATTTTAATAAAACTTATAAATATATCATAGTTTTTTATTGTAGGTATGATTTTGATGTGATACCTCTATTAAAAAAAATGTGGTTTTTACAATTTAGCTAATGAGATTTTAGTAATAAATACAGGTTGCCAATTGTAATCTTTCTGTGTGTGGCATGGTGTTTTGTTTTGTTTTGGGTTTTTTTTTCAGTTCTTAAAAACACGTGATTCCGTGCATTCAGTCTGAAAGAATAGCTAGGAAGCTTAGTTCTAACACGTCAGGTTTTTATGTCCTCCGAAATATGTCCTTGGTTTTCCTTTTTAGTTTATTTTTCCAAATTACTTGCCAAGTCATAAAAACTAGAATTATATACCCTTTTTACAGCCTCATTTGGGCACAGGCAGAAAAAATAGAAGTCCTACCTAATAAATTAGTCTTCTTGTGTGTGTGTAAATTAGTGTTGTATTTGATGATTCAGAGCATAGTCATAAAAAATACAGCAGCATCAGATTTACTGCAGTTTTTCTCCTAGCTAAACGTTAAGGCTTATTTTCATAAGTTGTTTACTGAAATGTTATTTTTGTGCTTATCTGAAGACCAAGACGTTTGGAGGAGGTGGTGGTAGTAGCAGAAGTAATCTCAGTGTGAGTGCTGGAGGGAATCGAAACAGGGAACTGTTCCAGAAAGAGAAGATAACAAAACCTGAGGGAAAGAATGAAGGTGTCTACCGAGAACTGGTAAGGTGAAAGACTTATATGGAACCTTAAATCTGTACTATTAAACAAAACCCAAATATAACAAAAATTAAATGAAAAGACTCTGAGGAATAAGGAATTTTCTTTTCAATGTATTTAGAAGTCTATTTAGAATATTTAAGGTGCTGTTGTACCTTACTGAGCTAGGTATGAGTTTCAGTGTGATATTAATACAGTATTTCTTTTAAAGTGTTTTAAACCATTTATTTGATGTTGAGAAAACTAAGTGGTACTGTGATATTTTAAATAACAAAGTAGAAATACTTCTGTTGTGACATGTGAATATCATGCTTACATGGTCACAAGTAGTGTTTCATTTTGAGCAAGGTGAGTTGTTATTGTTAGAGAATCTGAACTGTTCTTAATCCAAAATACCACCTTCCAATATATTTCATTACTTACTGAGAAGTGTTCTTTGGGATCGCTGTATTGAATTAACTGGATATAAGATGAGCAGTCATTGAAGTTTCTGTTTTGATTACTTCAGCAATCTAAAAGTTCATGATAGAGGAAGTATTTGTTGCCAAGAACAACTCTGTAAAGGAATTTCTAAGTATTCAACAGCAATTAATGATTCTGCTTTCCATGATGAAAGTTGATTGAAAGAGGTGTTGCAACAGTGCAGTAACTCAGTATACCAGTATTATAATAGTGACTAGAAGTATCAGTTACTTATTTTGAACATTTACCACCTTACTTACTTTTACCAAGGTTTAAAAATCGGAACAAAAGCCATTTAAAACCAATAACTGTTAGAACTGTTACATCTTGCAGCAAAGAAAGCCTCCAGCAGTTCTGCCTTCAGCACTGTGCTCAGGAATGTCTATGTAGAATTGTGGAAACATGAGCTGAAAAGACTTCAAAAGGTCATTTAGTCATCCCTCAGCCTGTTGTAGCATCAGTGGTACATGTTGTCATTCTTGACAACTATGTCTTGACCTAAGTGTATTTGGAAAAAAAATCAAAAAACCCAACAACAACCTCCCCCCCCCCCAAAAAGCAAACCACAAAATTTAAATTGGGCAATTGTTTAAAGTATTCTCTATTTATTTTATTAACTGTAAGAAACCTGTCTTACATCACTGTAAAATGGCAGTACTTCCAACTTATCAGAACTTAATATTGTGTTATTTAACATATCTGTGTAGAAGAAGGAAGTATGAACCCGCTAAGCCTATGTAGAAAACCTTTTATATAAATAATTTTTTGGATCTTAAAGCAATAGATAACAAATTTGTTTTGTCTTTTTAAAATTATGACAGCAAGTAGGTTTGATTGTTGGCTTTCATGTGTTTTTGTTGACTTGTGTGTATATTTAGAAATGGTTAAAGGTTTTTAATCCATCTGGTGCATTACCTTTCAAGAAAGCTGGAGCACAAAACAAGAAACAAATAGGTATTTTTGTTCGTTTCTTCATAGAGAGACAATGGATTGCAGGGGACAATCATTCTCCTCTATTAATAGTCCTCACAGTATATGTCCTACATTCTTTCCAGTTTTTTATGAGAAACAAGATTTGTGCTGTGTAAATGAAGTTGGAAGGAGTGTTTATGACATCCAAAGATACTTAAGATACTACCTGCTTTCTCAAACAGCCTTTGTGTCTGGGAAATTGCCTTTTTTGGGTCTCAAGACTGTGACCTATCCAAGGCTGTGTTTTTTTATCCATGGCTAAGAGTACAGGTGCTATATCTATGAGTCTTCATTTCCTGCTGGTCTTTGAACATAGCTGTCGTGCACAGAATTTCCAACTTTTGAAAGCAAGTGATGCAGCAGAAATGGGTAGAATTTCTCTTCTCGTCTAAACCAGCTACTTAGCTACAAAGAGGAGAAGAGTGAAGCAGATGGGCTGACAAACTATTTATCTCTGTTGTACCCTTGTTGCCATGCAAAAGAATCTAGAATAGCCCAGAGGAGGAATTATTATATTCTTTCATTAAAAAATAAGACCTTATTTAGGCAGTTGGAAGTCAAACTCAAGTGGTATGATGAGTCTCTGTAGACACAGCGGTCACGTGAAGACCCACTGGTCTTCAAAGACCTTTTAAATTACTGTTCCTTTACTTAGTCGTTGGACAGTTAGAGTGCTGTTAAGTGAGGAAGGCTACATAACATTGCTAAGCATATGGGAGTTGTAGCCAAGCACTGCAAAGTCCTGTCTTGCTCATTACAGTGAGTTTAGCATAACTAAGCATAATTATAAAAGCTACTTGAGTTGTTCTGACGTCATGATTACTGTATTTGAGGTAGCAACCACAAACACGGATTTGTGTCTCTTTCCCCAAAAAGAGAACTGCTTATATCTGTTGTCCCAGGGCACTGTGTGTAGCTGGAACTAAGACAAGAAGTGCATGTGTTAAAATGTGAAGAGAAAGGAGGAGTGGAGAAATTACATCATAGGACTGTGGAAAACAGGGAAACAGGAGATGAAGGGTTAAACATTATGATACAACACTCATACAGTTGTAAGTTAAATAATTCTAGGAATAAAAGTTCATGTGACTTTAAGCAGAGGCAGAAAGAAGGGGTGTGTGTGTTAGAGGTTAGGTGCAGTTCGGGTTTTTGAGTTTTTTTGGATGGTCACGGTGTGGCTATTTTGGAACCTGTAGACAAAATGTTACGTACGTGGGACTCCAGTTAAGAATGTATTGGGTTATTGCCATCTATGGTTGTCGCTGTAGGTGGATAACTGATGTCATTTTGCTAGGGTAGGGGATGAGGAAGGACAGAAGGCCTAGTCCCATTTTATGTTTCATGCTTATAGGTCTGTCTGCTCTGCAGGAGGCAGTTCTGACTTGAGTGCTTTAATGCACAGTGCACGTGTAAGGTTATTTTCTGTAATTAATGCTCTGTGACTCCTCCTTTGACTTCTGTCCTCATGCTCTGTACAGTTTAGAATAAGAAAGTCTGTTTCTGTGCAAGTCAGTTGTACTCCTTTGCTTTCTGTCACAGAACAGTTAGCCATTTTTCTCCATGATTTACGAAGTATATGTCTGGGTTGTGTATTGTCTGTAAAAGTTGCTGAAGGGTTAAAACAGGAATAAATGTCCAATTTTTATGTTGGTATTACATGGAAAGATTCCTTTTTATTTTCACTTCAGAGAAAGTATATTAGAGTCTGTCATACTATTCCAGGGTACAGTGGAGGAAGGGGTACACTAGAAGAATTTGTGCTTGAAACCACATATTAGAGCTGAAAACTGTTCAATTAAAAATCATGATAATATTTTAAAAATCCTCTACTACCTGACTGTTAGTACCTAAAAGAGCTTGTATATGAAGACTTTATATAAAACTGAAGTATTTATCATCAGTGAAGTAGGAAATAGTGTTTCAAATAAAAATTAAACAAAAATTGAAGTAAAATCTGGTGGTTTTGTAGAGTCTCAGTTGTATCTTATGATTATTTCTGTGTGTACCTTTTATTTCAGGTTGATGAAAAGGCTCTAAAACACATAACAGAGATGGGTTTCAGCAAAGAGGCAGCAAGACAGGCACTTATGGATAACAGTAACAACCTAGAGGCAGCATTAAATTTCCTCCTCAACAGCAGTAAACAGAAACCCATTCAGGGACCACCACCTAGAGGTATAACTTGCAAAGAAATGCTTTCAAACAGTATTTACCAGCAAAGGGATCTGTGTATGGTGGATTAGTAATGTAGTTACAGAAGGGCATATCTGCATGTTTTGGTTTTTTTTCCTGCAAGTTAGAATGCATTATCAACCTCAAAGCAAATACTTAGAAAAGACCTCTATATGTTGTATTCCTGTCTAAAGTTTTGAATTTGAAGTCACAGATTTGAATATCCTTAATTGGAAAATATCCGTATGTTTTTGTACTTGATAGACTACTTAAAGATAGGCAATACAAACATTTTAAAAATCAAATGTAAATTTATAAAACAGCATGTACACTTTTTTTTTTTTAAAATTCCCCACTCACAAGTAACTTTTAATGTTTGCAGGTAAAGGGAAGGGCCGAGGCCGAATAAGACCTGAAGATGAAGAAGAGCTAGGAAATGCCAGACCATCTGCACCAAGCACACTATTTGATTTCTTGGAGTCCAAAATGGGTACTCTAACAGTAGAGGGTAAGTTCTTGAAATTAATATATCTGGAACCAATATTGGACGGTATTGATGGAATTCTTTTTCCAAACTCTGTCATCTAAAAAGTGGTTCCTGGAACTTTCTTTACAGTCAGCCCTAAGAAAACCCAAGTGGTGCTGAAGAGCTATTCCTGTCCTGAAGAAAGATCAAATAAATCACTCTCTGGTGTTTTCTACTTAGGTTGTGGTTATAGAAGGTCTTAGGGTGTTTGTTTCAGGCTTAAAAGTCTAAAATTCAGTAATTTTGAAATAAGGTGACATGTATCCTGGTTTGTTAATCTAATTTAATAAAGGCTCTTGCAACTTCAATGGACTTCCACGTTGTTCACAAGTGGGTAAAGAAAAAAGCTGTAACTGAGGTCCTCCTTCCTCGGTTAATAAACAGCACATTTTGTGAACTGCCCAGTTAAGAGTTTAGTAATTGTGGTTTAGAAATTGTTTTTGTATTCCATCTGTCTGGAGAGGCAAAACAAAAAATCTTTTGGCTTCTGTAAAATATTGAACAAATACCCTTAATTTCATGTTTAATAACTGTAAGGACTGAGAGAAAGGTAGGATTTTAGAAAGAGGGAAGCCATATACTCCCTCAGATGTGTTTTTTTTTTTTTTAATGTCCTTTTAGTTTTTTTTCTTTCTTAAGAAGCCACACAAGAATGTAGACTATGCATCAGATGTCTGTTGAGGTCTAAATCATTCAGTGCCTTGTAAACTTCGACAGACAGATGCATTAAAAGGAAAAAGAGGAAACTCCGTACATCCTGAGGTCTCTAGAGGCTGCTGTAATATTAAAGTAAAACTCATGGTAAGCCGAGTAATAAATGGAGATTTATTTTTTGGGTGGGATGTGGCGTTGGAGGTGTTTCAGTGGCCAACATGAAATGAAAATATCTGCTTCCATTTTTTAATATAAAGGTTTTGTGATGGAGTTGTAATTTTTTTTTCCTCCGTATAAAATGACACTTTCCATAAAGGTTGGAAAATAAGGTCATACTAGTTTATATGAACTGTAAGATATTTTGAAGTTTTCTAAGGAATAAGGGCATTTAAGGAGTGACTGCCGTTATATGGAGCTCTTTTTTTTTTTGTTTGTTTTGTTTTTTATATGGAGCTCTTCTTTTTTTGTTTGTTTTGTTTTAACTTAAGTTCAAAAATAGTCTTTCTCAACTGTTAATAACAGACTCTAACTTCATGTATTTTCACCGAATTTGGGATTAAAGAAAAAAACAAACCAACCCAACTAATATGGAATAAGTGGAAAAGTGGAAAAGAAATTTGTAGTAAATGAAAGTGAACAGGTTGCCCTGTTGGGAAAGGTTTGAACACCTATAGTGTCACTAGGCACCTGCATCTGGAATACAAGAACAGCATCCTCATGGCTCTGGTTAGTTGAGTGAGAGATCTATTGTTGGATGTATTATTTTTGTTTATAGCTTATATGTATTAAAAACGTGTCAGTATTTGTTGTCTTTTTGCTACAGCAGTGAATTTAAGGTTAGTTGTGTTTGAGAGTCTTTATTGTTAGAAATGAAAACATGAAGGCACATTTACTTAGTCAGTGCATCACAACCCCTGTTTTCTGTGAGAATCATTAGGGCTATCTGCTTTCCCATAAATACATGGCACTTTTTTCCCCGGCAGTAGTTATTGTTACATCTTTTGAATGTTTGAACATGCATATTTACTGTTGCTACTTGCGGAAGTAGTGTAGCATTTTGCCTTAATGTGTTTGAATATGTTTTGCAGCCTGTAGCAATTAGAAGTGAGAATATTCAGGTGGAAGGAAACACAGCAGTCCAGCAGTTCAGTTCTTAGAGCTGTATGGAGGATGCCTTTAGCCAAAACAGAGGAACCCCAAGTGAAGAAAAAGATTACACACCTTTTGTCGTAGAAATCTTGCCTCGACAAATGGGCTCAAGAGTCGGGGAACTTGCTAGCAAACCCAGGAGTCTGTTGGTGCCTGGTAGAATTATCTGTGCTGTGAGTCGTTTTAGAGTTCACTAGACTTTTTTGGCGTGTGAATATTTAACTGTGAGCAGAAAAACATTTGCTTATCAATTTGATAGCTTACAGTTCTTTTGATAGCAAATACTATATTTTTGCTGTACCTAGGTTGAGCTTCATTACAAACCATAGCTTTTTTGGCCTGTAAAAGAAATAATTTTAAATAGCTAAATAGTATTCTATACTTTAGTTGGGTCTAGGTCTTACTAAAACAGTTTGTAGAAAGTGAACAGAAAAGTTATAGTAGAGTTCCTTTTCTTATGTATGTTGTTTATGGTGAGTAGCCACAAGTTTATGGCTTGCTTTGTGAAATGAAGATACTTGTAGATCAAACATTTATATCATGAGTCTTCACCTTTTTTGTCAGAAATTTAAAGTGTTTAAAGAAAATACCTTTCAAATACATAAGCATTCTGCATTAGCTGATGCGATTTTATAAACTGTTCAGGTAATTAATATGGTCACATTTTCAAAAGGGTGTGTAGGAAGAGAGAGCTTTGGGCAACTCATTTTGTTTACCAAAGAGGAGTTAGATTTTTATGGTGAAAAGAAATTAAAGCAGTTGTAGTATTTTTCTCTCACATTACAAACATTGATTTTTACATTGGCTAAGTTTTGTGCTTATATTGAGAGGTTAGAGGAAGCTTTTATGTGTGACTGAAAGGCATTTAAACACAAAATAATAGAAATAATCCCTATGGGGTATACCTGTTTCTTATTGTCAGTAATTTTATAGTAAGTAAGTAACAGTAATTTACCATGAATTGTGAAATGAATGAATTGCTTCTTTTAAAATGGTATTGCTGATTGATAGTGTTGGCTTAGGGGGAGTTTTATGATCCTTTGCGTTTAGTACATACATGTAGCCAGCATAGTGTAATGTAATAAAGAATGGTGTTATGTAAGTAAAAACAAGGTTATAGTGGCATATAAACTTCAGTTTATGATCTTCAACATTGGGTTTCAAAGGTGAATACACTTTTCTATAGTGTATTTTTTCCCTCAAATGAAGATAAAAATTCAATAAATATCATAGGAAGAAAAACATAATTCTATGAAAACTTTGTTGAAGGCTTTGCACTCCTTCAGTTATCAAAAGCTCTGGCATATTTTCTGACATGACACACTGTATTTTTGGATTTGTGTGTTTTAACATTATGTTGGGTTGGGTTTTTTCCAGCATTCTCTGAATGATCAATGTGCAATCTGATGTGCTATTCCTGCATCATGTTTTTCTTTGTTAGCATTTTGAAGAGTTCAGAAGGTGTTCAGATTATTTTTTGGGGGTGAAGACAAGCACGCGTTTTTCCTTCTGAAGAAATAATAATACATGTACTTAGTTGGAAGTCAGCGGGCTTTACAGTGATTGCTCAGTTGCATTTTGTTATTTTTTATTTTCCTTGCTGAATGTGTCAAGCCCATAGGATTGTGCCTCTGTTTCTATGTCTGGTTTTATTTTTGTCTTGCATAGTCTACTTCAAATAAATTTTTCAAGGAATAAATAGGCCTCTACTGAATTGCATGGGTTTTGTCACTTGAAAGTGTTTTTTTTAATTTGCCAAGTTTGAGACAACCTGTGCAGTCTGAACTCATAGACATCTCAATATAATTTAGTGAAAGTGTTATTTTTTTGCCTCTGTGGTTGAAAATAATCTCATTTAAATTCTTAATGATTAGTTAAACTCTATGCAAATTGAGATGTTCACAGTGTTTGCAGAGTGATGGTGTATCTGCAGTGATTATACTTAGCTCTGTGAAGTCTGCATACAAGTGTGTGCAGAAAACACTATATATATTACTAGCACCTTTTTCATTTCATTTGAACCTGTTGGTTGTTAGCAGTAGAGACATGCAGTTCTCTTAGTGTTCAAAAAGTAGTGGTCAGAAATGAAAGGCACACCAGGGAAACAGCTAGAAACAACTCAAATGTGTAATGTTATATAGCCAAGAATAAAGGTATCTTCATTGATTTTTTTTTTTTTTTTTCTGCACAGTAACTGTACTAGGGAGGGCCCAGAAAGGCAGGTTTTTCTGCATTTGTATGTAGCACAGTACAGCCTCCATTCGGTATGAAAGGAGATTGATTATTCTGCAGTATTTCTGGCCCCTTGCTGTGCCGTATGGTCTCTAAAATCCCAGTTAAGTTTTTTAGATATTGGGACGTGGCCTTTGTATAGGGATATTGGTTTGAATGAATGAGCAGACCCGTACTGTTACACTAATGCATATGATCAGGAGCATATGATTACCTGGAATGGCCATATTGGTTATTATCACAAACATTAGGCCTCTGTACTCTTCAGACAGATTGTAATTTCTTCTAAATGACTGGGAGTCTATGTAAAAGTAAAAAGAAAAGGCACTTTTGCTGAACAGAGATAAATATTTTTCAATTCTGTGACACCACATTTTCTTCAAAAATTGCTTATGTGTTCTGGGGAGAAAGTGTCTGAAAAGAAGAATTGCTTCTTTTCAAGCACACAGAGGAATGATTTTGTTTTTCTCAGTGCATCCCTCCTTTGTTTTCTTATCTAGTGGTTCTAATTGCACCTGAAACCTCAGTGCTGTTGAGGATTTCTAAATTCACTGCTGGATATGCAGTAGCCAGGCTAAGCAGTTCCTTTTGTGAACAGGAACGGCAGAACAGTTGTTTAATTTAGTGTCTTTGATTTGGTACCTTTTCCTGGTTCAATTTAGACCAAGTAGAAAAAGATACGAATTAAAATACCTTTGTATTTTGTCTAAGTGGTGTTTCTATTCCTTCTTAGAGACAAGAGAGCACATTAAGCTTTTTGATGTGTGTGTGTGTGTGTGTCCCTTTTTTTTTTTTAAGTAGTACAAATTAGTTATAAGGAAGTTAGGTGTTAGTCTTCTGCCCTGTAAGTGGTGTCTTCTGAGATTTTTTTTTTTTTTACATGTCACCTCCTTGTGTTCAGAATTAATGAAAAATTGTTTTAAGTAATTACAGCTGTCAGAACTATTAAACACCTGACTTCATGAGCAGCCAGTTCTTTAATTGTAAAACCTAACATAGAATAACCATATTTTATTTAAAAAAATGCAAAGAATTAAAACAAACAAACCCACAGTTCTATACTGCAGATTATTTATTTTAAACTGTGAATGGTTGGTGATGTCTATAAAAATACTTGTCTTGAAATTAGTTTGAGTTGTGGTTAGAGAGAGAAACCTGCTGACTGTGAGAGATAACAAAAATAGGCAGAATTGCTGTCAGACAGCTGCTTTTGCTTGCACTTGGATTATTTCTGCTACTGAACACAAAAGATTTTTCCATTAATCATCTTCTTATGCTATGAGGAACAATTCATCCGTCTTTGCCAGCTTAAATAAGTAAACATAAGGATTATCAGGGAGAACAAAACAGTGCCAAGAGCTCTGACTATAGAAATAAAGTATAATGGACAAAATACTGAGAACTAGGCATGTTTCAGATATTTTCTCTCCCTTTAGTTCTTTGGGATTGAGAACAGGCTGGTACTTCCAACTGCTCAGGATCCAAAGCCACAAAAGCTTTTGGCAGACATCTACGTCTTTGAAAGACTCAAGCAAAGATCAACTTTTAAATTACTATTTATTTGTTTGTTACTAAATGGGGTAGGTGGTGAGAAACATAACAATGATTTTGGTTAGTGACCCAGGACGTAGAAGGCCAAAATCTTTTTGGTTTCAGATTGTACAGAATTGCTTCTTCAGTCCTTGCAAGAGACAGGCTGTGCTTGGGGTGGACATTCCATGCTCTTCATGTGAAAATGAACCCCCTGCGCAACAACTACATTAATGGGATCACCAAAATAAGCAAGTGAGAGGTAGCATGTTTGTGTAGTCTATTAATAGGGTCAGTTCAGGAGAAGGGAGAAAACTAAAATGAGTAGAAAGTACTGAGTTTCAAACTCAGAAACGCTAGTTGTCATCTTAAAACTACCCTGCAGATGGCAAAAGTCGTCATTAATTTTGAAATGGCTTTTTCCAGACCATGTTCCCAAATGTCCAGTTACAGTGATGACTGGGCTGATGCATCTCCCTGTTTGACAGAAGAGTGTACTAAATCTTCTTGTTAAATGCCAAATTAATATTTGTTTGTTACTGCCCTATAGGAACTATTATTTTCTGGGAACATTAGCTAGTGCTTTATTGGAAGCAGGGCAAGAAGAAGTAGAGGCAAAGAACAGCAGCTGCAACATGCAGTCTGTGAATAACATCCCTCATTGCTTAATAGTTAACTATCACTTAACTGTTGAAGAAGCTTTAGATTCATAGAATCATGCAATCATTTAGGTTGGAAAAGACCCTTAAAATCACCAGATCCAACCGTTAACACTACCAGATCCACCACTAAACCATGTCCCTAAGTGCCACATCTACACACCTTTTAAATACCTCCAGGAGTGTGTCTCCAGGCCGCAAGAGATGACTTACATCGCAGCAGCCAACAAGCTGCAATATCCCAGGCACAGGCAGCCAAGATGTAGTCTAATCTTCCCCTGCCATAACTTGAGGCCATTTCCTATTGTCTATCTCTTGTTACTTTGGAGAAGAGATTGACACCCACCTCTCTGCAACCTCCTTTCAGGTAGTTGTAGAGAGTGATAAGTTGTCCCCTGAGCCTTCTCTTCTCCAACCTAAACAACCCCAGTTGCCTCAGCTACTCCTCACAGGACTTGTGCTCCAGACACTTCAACAGCTTTGTTGCCCTTCTCTGGACACGCTTCACAATGTAGTGAGGGGCCTAAAACTGAACATAATTTTGGAGGTGCAGCCTCACCAGTGCCCAGTACAAGGGGACAATCACTTCCCTACTCCTGCTGACCACACTGTTCCTGATGCAGGCCAGGATGCCATTGGCCTTCTTGGCCTCCTGGGCACACTGCTGGCTCATATTCAGCTGGCTGTCACACAACACTCCCAGGTTCTTTTCTGCTGGGCAGCTTTCCAGCCCCTTGCCCCCAAGCCTGTGTGAGGTTGTGACCCAAGCGCAGGACTGGACAGTCAGCCTTACTGAACCTCCTGCAGTTGTCCGTGGCCCATCGATCCAGCCTGTCCAGATCCCTCTGTAGAGCTTTCCTACCCTCAGACAGATCATTGATAAAGATGTTAAGAGAACTGACCCCAGTACTGAGCCCTGGGGAACAGCGCTTTTAACCGGCACCAACTAGGTTTGACTCCATTCACCACAGCTCTTCGGGCCTGGCCATCCAGACAGTTCTTCACCCAGTGAAGAGCATGTACGCCTGTCAAATTTTCTTTCAGTTGTTTGGTGATCAGGCCAGAGAGCACAAATTCATGAAGAACCTGTAATATTCTCATCTCCGGGCTTTTTTTCTTTGACTACTCTTGTTGACAAAGTAACATTTACTGTTATTTGGGAGTTTCCATTTGTGAATGGGTTGTGCAGGGCACAACATTAACATTGAACAGTCAGTTAACATGCCCTGCACATTCACGGCTGTTGCATGTGGTGGTGTCCCCTGGGCAGCTTTTAGCACAGTAACTGCAGCTTCATGGAAGACATCAGTTTACTACATTTTAGGTTCTTTAAGGTTGGAGCAGAAAAATGTCAGCCGTTTTGTGAGCCGATTTTGCATGTTACCATAAATAAACCTAGGAAAAAAATTGCTTATAGTCACTGGTTTGAAATTCTCTAGTCTCTTTCCATGCTAACATTTAGTAGTATTTTAATTTTCTCATACTGTTGAAAAAATATTCAGTAAATGAAAGTTACAGCACACTTTAAAGTCAGCTTGTTGCTTTTGTATCACGATCACATTATGTTGGGTAGAAATAATTTATTTGATCATCCAATAGTCCTGCTTTTGCAGCTGATATATTAGAAAGTTGCTGTTGTTAAATAGATCGTCAACAGGTTAATTTTCTATTAAAATACTGCTAAAATTTCTGTTGCTTGAAAATGAAAGAATAGGAATTTTTCTAACTACTTAGTTCTGGGTGGAGCTATTCATGCCAGTGTTTAAATGGATTACTTCTTTTTTTTAGCAGTTACTCTGTTTTAAATCTCCATGCCATGGGGAACAGTGGGTTATAATTCTATATTTCTAATAGTCCTATTTTACAGGTAATTCTTGTTAAGTAGGTGAATAGCATTTGAGTTCTGATTTCTTTTCTTTCTAGACTTTGAAGATTAATACTGCCTTTCTAAAGACAGAAGATACTGTCGTATGATTGTAACTGTGTGTTGGAAAGCAGGTCAAAGAGGTGGAAGAAGGGTAGAAAGATAATGTCTCTGCAGCTGTGTTACAGCAGTAGTTTGTTCAGAGATCTATTATATCCCATTTTTTTTGGTGTCTAGTAAAACTAGCTATTTTCATTAAGATGCCCAGACAATAGCTAAAAATACTTACTACATGGTATGAAATTGAATAGAAATGTCAGTAAACTTTTTCTAATTATAGAAGAATATGTATATGTTTCAGCTTTTCCTCGTGATTTTAACTGAAGTGTTTTAACTGCTCTGATTCCTTTGGAGATAAGTCTTGCAGTAGTGCAGAGTCCTTGTATCTACTAGATGCTATCTGAAGTGACTACCCATCTCATCTCTGAAAATGTTTCCTCATTTAGAAAAAGATCAAACGACAGCCCTCGAGAGGAAACCTTTGAAGTCTGAAGTCATTCCTAAAAACCTGCCAACTACCAAAGTATTAGAATGCCCAATCTAGCCTTTAGCCCATTTCTACGTTTACTGTTGGAATAACTTTCCCCTGTGCGAGTCACTTTAATGCATTTCATGTTACAAAATATTTAATAAGATTATTTATAATGAAGGATTTTAGAAATTTATACACATCTTTCCTTAATGGTGTGTATGAGGCAGTAAACATTCAAGGGTCGTGAAACAGTTCAGTCATTTCATCTGTAGATATCATTAGGAATAGATGTGAGAGTTTAGGCTGGGAATAGAAAGAGTGGAAGCCCAAGGATTTTAGTACGAGAGGAGAAGAGTTGTAAGTTAAGAATGTCATGAAGGAAGACTGTTAATTAATCAGGAAGATAAACCTTTCTAGACGTTAGGAAATCTAGAAGATTGGTATGTATTATACAGAAGTGGGTAAGTCTAATGAAAATGCTTACAGAAAATTACGGATCTAAAATGAAGAAAAACAGTATTTTCATGCTCTGTTTGTAAAGGAGAGAGAAAGAGGTACTTTTCAACTTGAAGAATTTGTTCTAAAAAATTTTTTTAAATGTTACAAGATTTTAAGTAAACTTTTAATTTTTAAAAGGAAAACATTTATGAAACTATTGGTTCTTTTTGACTAATACAGATTTACATACGCATGCAATTGAAACCAATGTTTTAAAGTTATAAATTTTGCAGTAAGACGTATTTTTATCAAGGTTATGACCATGCTAAGCCTAATGTATGTTTATGTTACTTTCAAAAAACCACAGTCATTTTAGTTGAACCTTTTTTGACTACTAGAAGTTAGGGTAGAGCAAGTGTTTGTAAAAATAAAACTGGATTCGTATTAGCCAGTTTAGTCAATTAAATTGATAAAAAATACCTGTGATCTGTTAATAATAGTGTGATGCTTGGAAGTATTTGGGTTTTTTTTTTAAAGCTAAAATTTGCATGTTAATTTTAACTCTTACCATGTATCAAGTATTTATGAAAATTAATGCATTTGTTGTCAGGTATCAGCATTTATTGTTTCTAGTGGTAGCATGTAAACTGAAATTAGAATCATAGAATCATAGA
>NW_010261132.1:0-1053 GCF_000690775.1 Eurypyga helias
GGAGTTAATTTTCCTCTCAGCAGCTCTGTGTTTTAGATGTGACTCTGCTGTGAGTGCGCAAAAGGCTGGGAGGGGACAGAAGGCGGCAGATGACCTGAACTAACCAAAGAGATACTCTATGCCATATAATGTCATGCTCAGCAAACAAATGGAGAGGAGGGAGTTTAAGAGGGTTAGTCATCTTTTGTTCAGGAATTGCCTGGGCTACACACAGGAGGTGGCGAGTCATTCACCCTGAGGAACCGATTCCAAAAACATTAATGTGATGCCTTTGCATCACTTGTTTTGTTCTTTCTCTCGTCTTCCACTTCTTCTTTCCTTATTGAACTATTTTTACCTCACGCCACGAGTGTTGTGGGTTTTAGTCTTCCTCTCCTCTTCCCCTGTTCCCACTGGGCAAGGAAAGGGGAGTGAGCAGGCAGCTGTGTGGTGCTTAACTACCTACCAAGGTTAACCCACAGCAACCGTTGCTCTCCAGCCCCAAAGAGTTCTCAGAGAGCAGGCTCTGTGCAGGGGGACTCACTCTGATCTAGTGAGCTAAAACAGAAATGTCCTTTCCCCTTCCCCTGTGGCATCCATGTCACAGGTACTTCCAGCCCAGCAGTGAAAACAAGTCCCCCAGGGCAACCCAGCTCCGACTGCCTACACAAGGTCTGTGGACAAAATGCTGCTGAGCGTGACCTGACAGTTAATGTCACCTCCCTGCTGTCCCTCGATTTATACTCCTGTTGTGTGTGCGTTTGGAGGTGATGGGCAGCTATGCCTCTCGCTCTCACCATGAACCATGTGCAGTACAGAAACTTTGTTCTGTGCGGCAGTACAGCCGACAAAACTGATGTGACACAAAACCTGAGCCCTACAAGCTGTTTGTGAGGCAGAGCAAGGCCGATGGCTGAAGTTACTCAGCCTACTGCAGCCCACCGCACTCACACCGCTGCTGCCACCCTCACCCTGGCAAAAGCAAACCACCCTGCACCAGTCCCACGAACGAGTGAAGAAGCGCTGAGACTCACAGACAAACCTTTGCTCCAGCCCCACGGCCACCCCCCGCTC
>NW_010261133.1:0-12421 GCF_000690775.1 Eurypyga helias
CAGGTCCCTCTGGATAGAGATGATTCATTTTGAATGAGTAAGAAACCCCATTAGATTATCTATTTTGGCCTCCTCTATTTCACAGGCCGTTACGTTTCACCCAGTTACTACTCCTAACAGAACAGTGTGTCCCCGTGATGGCGACAAGCCAGCCCGCCCCAGCACCGCCAGCCCGGCAGTCATGTTCATTATCAAGCCCTGCTGGAACACGATTAGGAGCTCCCCCAACGTTATGCTGCACACTCATGGTGGGTCATTCAGCGACTGTCCTATCTCAGTCCCTGTTTTTAAGGACAAGGGATCTTGTTCTGAAGGTCTGGTGCTCGCAGAACCAGGCATCTGGCTATACCAAAAAACCCGCTTGCTTAAATGGGTCTTGCCAATCATACAATCCAAATCCTGATCACTCCTACAAAACCTCCCTGGAAACAGGAAGGTCCGATTTGGGGCTGCTGGCAACCTCATGAACTTGCACAGCAAGTCCGTCAGACGCAGTGCCCCATCTGAGCACCCCCGAGCCCGCACGGCGGATCCAACACACCTCACGTACGTCACCCCCGAGCCACGGCGTCAGTTGAGAGCAGGGGCCAGCCCTAGGGACCTGTGCTTGCAACAATGCCCACGCCCAGAGGATTCCCCAGCCTCTCTACCTCAGGCCTCATGGCTAACCCGTCTTAGACCAGCACACACACGCCTTATGGAGACCGTAGTCCCTAGGGATTATAAATTAAGAAGTACGTAGGTCGCTATCAAACAGTCCAGGTACACCACGTTTACACACTTTTGTCAGCCAAATTCGTAGCAACGAAGAACAAAATCAGGTTTTTTTGCCTTCCTCTGAATTAATAATTCCTTCACGATTGTAGTTAATTAAGAAAAAGTTACAGGCTTTTTTCTGTCTGCCAAGAACCCTAGCGCTCCGTCAACTTTCTAACACACGTGCCTTGCGTGAATGTCAGAGCTCTGGCGAGTAATTAAAAAAGTAGTCTCCTTTTTTCCTGTCCTAAGCACAGATTACTTACGATTCAACCGTACCTTGATGTTGATGAGCAGCTCCAGGAAATTTTTCGGCGGCATAACAACCGAGGTGTTCAAAGGAATCACATAGCACTTATCCAGGCTAAGGTCAAGATAGGCAGTGAGTCTCTGTTGAGGAAAGAGTTATTTTACTCAGAACAAGAAGAAGATCAGAAAATTCACATACAGGCTTTGCTAAACTGCTATTGCCTCGTGTTGTTCTTCACATTATTGTTTTGTTCGCTACAAAGTCGGTCCAAAAAACTCCCATGTGAGGGTAGGTAACTGCAGAAATGAAAGGCAGTCCCGGTGAGAGCTCATGGCAGGGATGGGTGCGGGGCAGCAGGTGACGTGTAGCTCAAGTGCACTACAGCAATGAAATCACAAAGGTGTGTCTGAGCTGTGAGGCAATCAAGTACACTCTTCATTTATTCCTTGCGCCTGCCTTTTGAAACAACGGGGCAAAAGCCTTGCTTGAATCCCCACACTTCTGTATTTTGTTATAAAGGGGAAACACTGCTGGTAAGAACAAAATATAGAAGGGAAAAAATACTGTTAGGGATAGCACAACAAAAATCCTTTTATTTTCAAAAATCCTACTGACTTGAAGTGTTAATGATTATTCCCAGCTGAATTATTATCTTTATAGTACGTGTACTGCAATATTTGCCATCAGTTGATAAAAACAGAGCTGTATAAGCCCAGGGAATTATCCCGATGAATCCTATGGCTCTGTTCACTGAGCTGTGTTCTACTGCATCTGTTCTTGCTAAGGAAGACATTATCTCAAGCTGCTGAAAGCTGAGGCTGCGGACACACATACAAAACACTGAGCACCGAGAGCCCAACAGTCAAATCAGTACCAGGACAGCACTCATGGGTGCAACTGATCTCATTACGCTGCATAAGTGCTGTGCCCATGGCAAACGATCCTTGCGCTGACCTTCAGAGCAAAGCCTTTAACCCACTCCATGAGAAAGTAAATTTCTAATATCGTCTCGTTCCTATTCACTTCTTACACGCTGCTTTTTTTCTCCCTTGGTTTTCCCTCTTTAGAGGCTTCGCTTTAATTCTTCACAGAAGCTCCCTAAATATATTCAGGAATATTTTTAAATGACACAGCTCAAGCAAGCAATGTTTTCCTCCAAATCTGGTTATGAATATTTGATAGATAGCACTCATTTTGCCTGGAAAACTTGAAACTTTGAAGTTTGCATTAAAAAAAAAAAAAACAGGACGTTTTCCTATTCTTCTTTTTCAGTCTTGCTTAAAAAAGCTGTGCAGCAAAGTCCTCAAATGTTCACAGATATCCAGCTTCCTGGGAACCAGCTGTAGAACATTTCATCCCTATCAAACAGCTTCCATCAGGCCGCTATAGAGAAGAAGAGCTTCTAATTGTTTTACAGCTCTGTCGTTAATGCTGAGAGCTGCAGGCCTGTCAACTGCCCTGCCAAAAATTTATTACCACCATTCTGATCAAAGTTGTTTCTACAAAAAAAGGAAGAAATAGCTCGAAGTGTCTCAATACCCTGGCTTGATGCTTTTAGGAACCACAGCAGCCTGTGATGCACAAGGCAAACTGAGCTTCTGCTAGGCTTCCTGCAGCATCTGGGAAACAAGCTCTCTGCCACGGACAGAGGGTCGCTCCCTGCTCTCTGCCACGGACAGAGGGGCGCTCCCTGCTCTCTGCCACGGACAGAGGGTCGCTTCCTTCCCTCCCCGCTGTTGCTTTAGGGTTTTTGTCCCACATTACGAGAGCAACCTCTGGGGATGCTTGAACATACCTAGTGACACCAGACGCAGCCAGCCCGTGCAAGCCGAGGTCAGAGCTACGACAGCCCCACTCTAAACCTTCCCCGGCATCACAGCAGTTGGTCAAACTCTGGCTCCGTGCACTTAGCACGGCAAGGACTATATTCTCCTTACTTCCTCATACTAAGGCAAGGGAGTAACTTTAAGACTTTTCCCTTTCTAAAAACAGAACCATATTTGCAAATGGTGGTTTACAAACTACCTCATAATGACTGTCAAACGCTGTACTTTGTATGCCCGGTTAATAACTGCTTGCAGCCTGCCGCTGATCAAAAGGTTTCTGCTGCCTCCTCCACTTTCCCCCACCACAGTAATTAGGGAGTACATTTATCAGGATGACTGAGGGGGAACATTTTGCAAGTTTTAAATGCTTTCAGCTTCTTCAGACATATTCCTTACCCGGTGGAAGTCATGGACGATATCAGCAGGATCGCTATCAGCAAACTCAGGGACTGGCACACTGATAAACTCAACATCTTCCTCCTCCAGGATCTGAATATTTTGCTCAATCGTGTGGTAGCGAGCACTCTGAGCCTCTGCCCCAGGCTCAGGTAAATTTAAGCCGTCTTCAATGTACTTTATTCCACAGAAATACACGCCACCCTGCTAAAAACAGTAAACAACCCAGCAACAAGAACATCTGTAGCCTTGTTAGAAGTTTCAAACTAATATTCTCAAAGCAATATGGAGGAAAAAAAAAATTTGCCTGACTAGACGAAATTTAATTTAATTGAATTTGATTCATACACTTAAGTAGGAGCCAGTTGTTATCTGCAACAGGACCAAGGGTAAATCACATGCCATCAATGTAGTATTTTACACTGAAAAGATGCCTTCAGTTAGGTCAACCCGTGAACGTTTCCTTCAACCCACACCTGACTGATAAACAGGTACCACGGGTTTGAATCAGACGGCACTTTCCATTTCAGCCAGCTGGCACGTGGAAGGTGGAGCACTGCGGTGCTAAGCGTGGATGAATCGTGTCAGCAATACAGCAGTAACTCAGCTAACTCTGAGCTTGTCAACACACCAAGAAACGCTATGCTGTTCAGGCATCGTTTGCACCGTTCCCCTGTAAATTAGGTTAAGGTGAGAGCCAGACTATCCACTGCAAGTTCAGCTAAAATTTCTCACCTTTAACTACTTTGCCTTTACATTAGCAGCTACTAAAATGGGGGAGGGAAAGAAATAACCCTGGTAGCAGGGACAAGAACGCAGAATTTCCACCTTATGATTACGTGCACTAACCAGCGGGCTAAGGGGATTCATGGTTTGCTTATACCCTTCCCTTTCTCACCCCGTGAATCTCACAACCCCAGCAGTTTCTGAAGGAGGGAGGGTGTCCTCACGCCACTCGGGCAACAGCCCAGCACATCCAGCACTGCTCAGTGACAACTGCCCCCGAGGAAGACAGTATTTAACTCGGATCTCCCATGTTTCAGGTAAATGTTCCATTTCCTCAGCACCGAGCCTTCACAGGGTTCCTCTTGCGGCGGTGCCATTAGTTAAAGACTGAAAATACCTTTTGTCAGAGTTCTGATCTTGTCAGCGTGGATTAGTCTTGACAGAGCATGTTTAACCACGTTGGCTGTGCTTCTCCCAGGTCCCCTGCAGGGCCTGTACCTCCTACCCCCGGGGAGGCTCGGAAGGAGAATCTCTGCACTGCTTTGACAAGCAATCCCTTCCCCGTGCCGCATGCAGTACCGCATGCATCTAGGAAACCTGGAGTCAAACAGGGAGGTTAATCCACCTCCAGTATTCAGCGCTGTGAAACAGGAGAGAGCAGGGGAAAATCTAGGACACCACTGGGATTCCTAAAGCCAAGTCCTATTTAGGTATAATCCTTTCTCTGCAAAGTAAGGTTTTCAAAAGTGTTGGGCTCGGATTCGCTGGCTTCGTTCCCACCCTCCTCTGCCAACAGGTAACTTCAGAGAAGGCATACGCTTCGCCTTTGGAACAGCTGAAGGCTATTGGGTTTGGTCTGTTGCTCCTCTTCCCTTTTCTAAATGTAAAGGCGTAACAGTGAAAAACACAACCCTCCCATAACTAAAAAGTATTTGATTTACCTGGAATGCAAAATATTTGTACAGATAGGCACCGCCCAGGATCACACCAGCCAGCATAAAGGCCAATCCGAAGCACATGCACCAGCACCAGGCCCTCCTCTGCCCAACAGGCACAGCATCCTCGGGGTCCTGCAACGCGTCAAGGAGAGACCGTCAGCACACCGTTGTTCCCAAGACCTGTGTGACAGCAGACACTTCAGGCCCAGCAAGCACAAACATTCCATCAGAAAAAGACCATTTTCCATCAGAAAAGGCTACTGGCACTTTATCATAATTGTTTGGTAACGTATTTTATTGGGGGAAGTTTAACACAGATATATTTAAGTAGAGGTTTAGGAAAATTATGTACTAACACTTTAATGTCATTGTCATTTACTAAACCAGCAGACTTAATGAAAACAAAAATGCAACAAAACCTCCCAAGATACCTAACATCACACAGCGAGCCCCTTTACAGACACAAACCCAGCTATTCCCAGGCAACCTCGATGCAACAACAGCAGAGGAAGTCAATTCCGAAAGGTCAGATTCTTTTTTATCTCGGTATATGCAATTTAAGTGAACCTGAAGAACCAACAAAAGATCAAAGGTAGTAAGAACAGCAAAATATATCCTTTCCTCTGTTGTTCCATCAGGAAGAAAGAGACTTTGCCACCTCTTTGCTGGCAGAATAAGAGCGGGAATGAAAAAGATGCTTTTCAAGTTGTGCTTCGGGAAGTTTTCTGCTGGAAGATGGCACTGGCCATGGCTCATTATCTGCTGTGCATGTTATGCTAAAGGAAGGACAGGATGTTTCCCCTTCGGGGCACTAGTTTGCATAACCATGCAGTCCCCACAGGCATCCTAAGCAATAAACTGCTGCTTGCAAAATCTTTCCTCTATCAGCCACATCACAATGGTCTTTCCTCCCCCAAGTGTTTGCATAACTTGCATCCAAAAAAAAAAAAAGAAAAATACCCAAAAAATCCAACCAAAAAAACCTCCATCTTTGAGTCATCCTCTTCCAAGCCATGATAATCCTGGGAAAACATCAGAATTAAAATAAATACAAAGCAATTCGTTACCTCGTTACAACCAAAAAACCCAACAGGGTAGCATGATGACCAAGGGGAGATCATTATACCCAAATAAACAAAAAAAAACCCCAAACCAGAAAATGGAGAAAGAGCATAAGGGCAGTGCTTCAGAAAGCATCGATAGCTATGGTTGTCAGTCCATGTTCTGCCTCATATCTCTGGGTTTTTTTTGCAGTATTTGGTAATTACAACGATTTCCCACCTGAACAAAGAGGTGGGTGTAGTCCCCAGGCTGCCCAGTGGGGAAGGAATGCCCCTCCTCTGGCCATCTAAGCAAGTCTGACTCCAAAGGGAAACGGGACCCTCCCTGCAAATGATGGGGATGAAGAGGCACTTCCTGAGAATGACTCATCCCAACCATCCCTGAGAGGGAGAATTGGTCTTTTGGAGGGACTTCTTCACACTGATTACAGAGGGAGATTCCTTGGTTAACAAACTAAGTACCTAATTCCTATGCAGCTAAAATTAGATTATGTGAACCCCACCTTTAGAGGACACTGCAATTATCTTTCATACAGTGGCAATGCAGCTTCTTTGCCAGGCAACAGCTGCCAAACCCCTGATTCAGAAATATTTAAGAGTATTTCACAGCTTTTGTCTTAGTTACCTTGCGAAATCTCCATCTCTGGAAGTTTTCAAAACCCAACTAGACAAAACCATGGCTGATCTTGCTTTGGCAACCTTCCTGTTTCTAAAGGGAGGTTGGACCAGATGACTTCCCCTTCCAACCAACATTTGGGATACATTACAAGGCAAACTGAGAGTGACTAGAAAACAGTTGCCATAGACCGAAAAAGCAGAATGAAAAGACAAGTAATAACTTTTAAATGTTTTTACACTGCTAATTATTTTAAGGAATTCAATGTAAAGAATTACAGGATTACTACTAGCTGCATGTTTTTTAACCTGGCTGTTAGCAAAGACTGAGAATAGACCATAATACTCATGGTAATCTAATTAACTTTCAGGTCAGGTTAAGATTCACTGTGGATTCTTCTAGAAATCATCTCAATTATAAATCTAAACGAGGTAAAACAAGGATTTTTATTTTTATGCTGTCATTAGGTAACTATTTCCCTAGATATTTCAACACATAAAGGACACCCAACCGAAACTTTTTTAAATTGATGACTTTTAAACGGTCACAAGTTCACATCAGAAAAACAGATAGCAAACCAGCTCTGGGATGCAATGACAAAATATCCCCTAGTAACTAATATAAAGTGCACCTTTCTTCCTTCCCAGCGCTGCCTGGGACCGCCTCTTCCATTTTTACATCAGTAAGACTTACAAAATACGCATCTGAGAAATGGTGCAGAAGGCGTACACAGCGTGAACACCTACCTGGAAACTGGGATTAATGTCAAATTAATTTGGCATAGGCCACAAAAATAATCAGAAAAAAACCACGCAAGTAACTTTCACCATGCCAGAAGGAACCCGAAGGACAAGTTTATCAGTATTCCACCCAAAATAATTTTGCTTTGATATACGAGATGAGAGATGTAAACAATACGTTCAATGTAACTCTTGAATCCTCCACCAGCAGGTAAATTTTACCATCGTTATTTCTGAAGGCATCCCTAATGGTGGCAGAGTAACACATTTTGTGTTTGGGATAGCCCATTGCGTTGATCTGCCCAGAGCCCACGGCAAAGCCCACACCCAATGCGGAGCTCCAGAGCAAGGGCTCAAGCCCAGTTCAGCCTCTCGCTTGGGACAGCGCGTGAAAGGATTGCATCGCCGTACAGAGGAACCACAAGCATGAGGTAACACTGAAAACATTTTATCCTGTTGAAAGAGAACACAAAATCGATTTCCTCTCCTGAATCTGAAAACTAAGTACACCATCAAACAGTTAAAAAAAAACAACCCTTAAAATATTATAAATAACCTACTGAAGCGAAGTTAGACTCAGATTAGCAGCTGTCCCATGGCTAAGCTTTTGTATTGTTGCCATGACAGCTTAGTTAGGGATGAATTGACCCAAAAGAACAATTCATCCCTCCTCCCTATATAAATCTGACCCTCCGGCACTGCAAGAGAAGAAAGTGCGAGGGATGCTCACCCTCCTTCCAGGTGACTCAGGTTCTGAAAGGAAACACATTAAGTGAAAGCGGATCCCCGCCAAGAGGGACAGTGCTGAATTAGCATCTCTCCCCCACAGAGTTACAGCCACACTTTGTTCCCAGATAGCAACGCCGGCTTGGGAAGCCAGAGCTCAACATGAGACTACAGCCTCAACAACCAATTTTTCTCTAGGTCAGCTTTCCACTGCCAGAGGTATCTAACAGAAGAAAGCACCATGTACTTGAGAAGACTGACCTCTACTTTTGTGAGCAGCAATAATTAACAATTGCTGCTCCGGTCCTTTTTGTCCCCTTCTTCTGCTTCATCCCTGCCCCGTGTACTTCCAACTCCCTGGTGAAGCCTCGACCTTAAGAAGATGCCACACAACTAATCTTCTCTGATGCAAAACGCCTTAGGAGGAACTGGATGCAAGCCCAATAGTTTCCCTTGATGAGCTGATTGTTCTAATTGGAAAACATTTGATTAGCCCATTTCCCATGGACAAGACAAGAAACAGAAACATGTCTCTGCCACTTGTACACTAAACCCTAAATTAAACGGCTTCAAACTTCCCAACCTGAATAGCTTCAAGCTCTGCAGGAACAATTTCCCTGTAGATAGAGAGTGAGAAGTATTAAATTCTCTCTTCTTTGAGATTCAAAGGTGTTGGCAAGATTATCCCGAAGCGGTGGTCTTCTCAAGATGACTGCAGCTTTGAGGGACAACCCCTTCATCGGCGACCGCAGCGGCTAATGCGAAGCTGCACTCTGCCTTGTTACTGGCACCATGAAACACTTTGGAGATGGACAAACGGTACCACAAACTATTTACCCAAGCACCTCTCAGTCAGAGAGATCTTTGCAAGAAGGTGTTTACAACAATTAGCATTAACGCTTCTGAAGTGGTTTAAAAGTAAAAAACAAAAGTTAATGGCCCCTAAACCTGAAAATTATTAATAATTATTACTATTAACTAATAATTAATTAACAGTTATTAATAGCTACTGGACACACATTCTTTCACTCTTTCAAATTCGATTTCTATGCTACTTCTTTTTTTCCCCTTTAAATAAATGCTAAATTTCAGAAGAACCAAATTCATGTTTGGAGTAACATCATAAAATTCTTCTAAGAAACTCCAATACTGGAGCCACAAATGTGTATAATTAGACTTGGTAATTACTTAGATTTTCCCCTTGTGGCTTTTTGTACATATGGAATATAATTGCTTTAACATTATAAAAGTGAAGCAGTCTGAAAACTTATAAGGCATGTGTCTAGTTCTTATTAAAATGGGTGAGAAGGTCATCAGACCTTGTTCCTTTGCCAAAATTAAGGACACATCAATTATAGGATTAGAAAAAAAAAAAATCATATGAATCAATTAGGTAGGAATCCACCTAAACCAGATACAATGGATATGCTGTGGGGAGTCCGGAGTATTTTATGACTTTTGTGCACCTATTCAAAATATAATGGCCCAAACTTAAAACCAGATGCGACAGCAATAAAAATGATCTTGGGAGGGAGCAAGATCTTTCAGAACTGACAGGCAGCCTCTGATCCACAGAGAAACCAGATGCAGATTATTACTAGAAATGTCTGCAGTATAATACCCAAACCATCCCCTCATTACGCATCTGAGAATAACATCTGATATATATACACACACACATATATGAGCTTACAATCAGTGTGGTAGAATGGGCTGGATTTCTTCCGAGGTCCTTCGCATGCCAGTCAGCTCACAGAGATGGACAGAATGCGCTGGGGCAGATCGAGCTTCCTAAAGGCAAATACTGACCAACTGCAGCTTTCATGAGTGGAATGGAGAGAAGTTACTGATGACTCCCTAAAAGTGTGGGTGTTTTTTTAACATAAGGGAGGCCAAAAAGTCTTGAAATAACATACTAATGGCTGTATAAACTGAATTCTGCTGGTCAGTCTTGCCTGCTCTGACTTGTAAATCTGACATCTGTAGAAAATCCTCCTGAAAGACAGTCAATTTCAAACGAACTTAATTTAGAAAGAGCTCTGCATTCCTCCCATGGTATTCCTGCCCGAAGACTGCTCCAAGCCTGGTATTCTATTTATTACTTGCTGCAGATGGGAAATTAAGGCAAGCTTTTGCAAGACTCCTCACTTGGCAGATGCTGCAAATCTGGAAGGCCTTCATACCGATCTGCCTCTCAAGCAGCCGTTTCATGTTTCCTAATAAAATTAAATTTGAATTTTAAGTACAATGATCTTTTAACTTGCTAGTTGGAAAAACAGCCTCTATATACAATAGACGCTTCAGACATCTCTTGCTTATCACAAGGAGTGACGTGTTCATTCTACGCAGATGATGAAGCCTGAAAACAAGCTAGGGTTGTTTATGTGCAGTTGATATCTGAACACTGAAACCCTTCTGAGGCAGCACTGCCAGTTCCTCTTCTGTCAAGATGGACAGGGACTTGTCCATCTGGCCAAAGGCTCTCTGCCTAAAGAATAGAATGAAAACCAGTCCTTAGTTCTGGCATTGCTTGCTGGAGTCACGCAGCCTGGATAACCAAGAAGATTAATTAATTAGAATTACCTATTAGACAACTGATACTATTAACCTCTTCCCGTATTTCTAATATCTGTAGATGTTCTATAAAATAATGTTGCCAATACAAAATCTGTTCTACAGCACTAGGAAATGCAGCAGTGAAAAGAAAATACGTGCCCAAAGCTTTCCAAAGTTCAAAGCCCAAGGTCATTTTGGCATTAGTTGAATGCTACCTTTCACCAAATAATGGGGGTGTTCTATTGACAAATGAGGTGTCTGTCAAATGACTCATTTCATGGTTCAAACATCATAACCATCATGGAATAAAAGCATTAATATAAGCAGCCAGCTCAAGATCATCTTAAAAAGGGAATCAGTGCTGGTGAGTAGGAAGGTAGCTGCATGCATTGGGAAGGATGGAGGTGAAAGGAGAGCAAAAAATCAGGCAAGAAAAGGGGAGCAGGAAATAAAACCAGAGATAAACATGGTGGAATATGAAGAGTTCAATTTCTTTGCAGGAAGTCAAGGAAAATTACAACTGTAGAGTGAACGTAAAGGATGTGAATCAGCAGTTCACCCACAGCTATGTGATACTGGAACAATAAAAAAAGCGTGTCTTGAAAGAGTAATCGTGAAACTCTTAACTGGTGTGCGTAATCACGATTTACCTAACGCTGCCGTCAACTTCTGAGATATGAGATTAAAAAACTTGATAGCAGCCAACAATGAAAGAGAACAGGTAAAGAAAGAAGCAGCCTGTACCTATTTTGTCTACTGCACTGATTAAATTTGGGAGCAGTATTGTTAAGCGTGGTTATTTTTATTGTTAAATGGTCTTACATTGACTTGAGTGGGAAACAAAACACCAAAAAAACCAAACACACTTATTGGAATGGCCTGGAAATTCTCTTTGTAGACCAGGCCAGGACTTTCTTCAGGTGATTCACAGGCACAGCTTTTGGCTATTTCGTCACCCCAGGCCATCTACAGCAACTGTACAACTAACCACACACTATATTTCACTCTGTTTTCTTCAAATTGTGTTCCACAAGTTGTTCCTCTTTTCTCTGCCCAGTTCCAAGACCCCCCCAACTCTCTTCTCTCACTACCAAACCCAGTGGTCTCAAAGTCTTCCTATTAATTTCCTTCTTATCCTGTGTCTACATCCTGTATCCTTCCCCACTCCAAAGCAGAATTCTGCAGTCTCTGCCACGTGCAGCGCACTCACCCATCAGTGTGCTACCTGGACTATGGCCACAGAAGTGCTCTGTACCTTTGGCCTGTCCCACCAACCCCGCTCCATCGCCTCCCGTCCTGTGTTCTCACTGCAAACACTCTGGGCCAAGGGCCGCCATCCTTTCTGTTTCTGTACAGCAACTGGCACAACACGATCTCAACACCATCTTAGATTCCTTCTGAACATCAGGAAACACTTTTTGCTGTGAGGGTGACTGAACATTGGAACAGGTTGGCCAAGGAGTCTGTGGAGTCTCCAGCCATGGAGACACTCAAAAGCGTCTGGAGATGGTCCTGGGCGGCCCTGCTCGAGCAGGGGGGTTGGACCAGGTGGGCTCCAAAGGCCCCTTCCTACCTCAGCCCTCCTGTGATACGCATCTATTGCTTGTAAGTAACACTAACACTATGCAGGGAGAGGATTAATGAATCATTAAAAAAAAACCAAAACACCCAAACCCATAGGAGTGCTGGGTCTCTGCTCAACAAGCCCCACACATCCTTTCCTTTTTTCCTTTGAGGCTTTATGATTCATAGACTCATAGAATGGTTTGGGTTGGAAGGGACCTTAAAGCCCATCCAGTTCCAACCCCCCTGCCATGGGCAGGGACACCT
>NW_010261133.1:12606-13388 GCF_000690775.1 Eurypyga helias
CTCCTTGTCCTGTCACTACAGGCCCTTGTAAAAAGTCCCCCCCAGCTTCCTTGTAGCCCCTTCAGGCACTGGAAGGTGCTATAAGGTCTCCCCGGAGCCTTCTCTTCTCCAGGCTGAACAAGCCCAACTCTCTCAGCCTGTCCCCATAGCAGAGGTGCTCCAGCCCTCTGAGCATCTTTGCGGCCTCCTCAGGACTCACTCCAACCGGTCTATATATTCTTCTGCCTTCTCCTCCTGTCCCCCTGCCCCCAACATGAAACTTCAACAAAACCTACAACACTTGTTTTCTTTAAACATCTGGATGCTGAATTCAAAAGTTCTTGTGCCCTTGAGAGCCAGAGATCCACAACTGCCAACATACAGTACTGAATACGAAAAGCTTTCAGGATCTTGGCTAGAGAAGAGGTGGTGGAAGCCAGTTATTTTTTCATATGCTATATAAATGTCGATGAATTGACCTATACATTTTCATAAGATTAGAATGATGGAAATTTGTTCTGCATTCCACACCTATTTTTCTCAAGTATTTTAAGAAAAGAGAAGCATTCTAGTGCAATGGTTTGCCAGTCACAGACCAAAAAAACCCATGCGGATGAAAGCCTGCACAGGTATGTGACAAAACGTGCCTGAGGGATATTGGGTTTTTTTTTAAAAGACAAGAAACCCCAAACCTAAGAGGTCATACGGGACATTTTTCAAAATACATTTTACCTCCAGAAAACAAAATCACTATACCCTTTATGGTTACAGCATTTTAAAAATGGCATTTTGTTAAACTGTCC
>NW_010261134.1:0-212 GCF_000690775.1 Eurypyga helias
CCCGGTTCTACAATTTTTAAGAAGACTTGCCTTAGCAAGTCTTGCCTTAGCACTCTCAGGCTATGACTGCTTCTAGGCTAGGTAACTGCCATCTGCAAGGTTTCCTCCTATCACAGAACGAGTCACTCACATGTGTCTATCCAGGAATAAATTATATTCTAGCTGCATAAATACACAGGATGATTCAGAAAAATGCACTCATAGGATATTAC
>NW_010261134.1:323-584 GCF_000690775.1 Eurypyga helias
TTAAGGGGGGTCTCGCAAAAGTGGCTCTGAAGGCATAGGACCAAATTGTGTATATTTGCATGCCTCAAATACCTATTGAGTGGAAAACAGAAGAGGAATCTTTTTGGTGATGATGACGATGACAATTTAGATTTTATTTTCTATTTTTGGATGTGTCTCAAAAAAAAGAGCAGTTATCTGTACCCTCTCTGCTGCATTGCTCAATTCCTTCAAAATAATTTCTTGTAGAGAATTCAATTCTTTTTTCTTCCCCCCCCAACC
>NW_010261134.1:615-49375 GCF_000690775.1 Eurypyga helias
CCCCCCCCTGTGAAATATACTTTCTGAGACCAGAGTTCCCACCTCAAACTGGATCACTGAATTTCCCCTCACTCTTATATGCTTTCATATGCATTCATTTTGGTTTGTGCTGGTAAGAAAAGTGAAGATTAAGAGTCAAAGGCCATCAAGCAGTGCTGACAGATTCCAAACACTGTGTTATTTTTAAATTTACATTTGTCTTCAAGACACAGTTCCCTGGATATTAACTGTGTCAGTACACATACGCATGGTTAAGGATATTTACTGTTTTGCTAAAACACAATATTGCATGATACAAAGAAGAACACCTAACTTAACAGACAAGCACCTGCAGGTAACATTTTGATATAGATAGATGCAGCCATGATCTTTCTCCTTTGGTAGTACAAAAGAATGAAATACAAACTAGAAATGATCTTTAGCTGATGGTAACTGCCAAAAGAACTATTATTATCCTATCCTAGGTCATAATTTTGAAATGGATAGATTAGAAAAAATCACAGGACAATATTAGTCTAAATACTGATGTCCTGACGCACAATTGCTCTGCAAAATGAGATTAAGGGATTCTGTGTTCTGGTTTGTAGACACTTAATTTCTGATTAGATGACTGGAAGAAACTGTTATGTTCAGAACAGTTGACTGGAAGAAACTGTCAAGAGTGTTGATGTTTTCCAGGGACTGTGGCTCCACAATGCACGTTAATTCTATTTGGTTTTGTAAGAAAACAAATGGGTCATGTGTACTCCTCTGGGGATTGATGAGTTTTACCTGCCATGTTGCAATTTTTCTACCAAACTTCAGTGAATGTTGGCATATAAAAGACATAAACAGGGTCTGATTTTGTGTGGTGACGAAAGTGCTCGGTAGCCCTGAAAATGAAGCTTGCTGACTTCTCTAGTTCGGAAGTTAGAAGACAGAGGAAAGCAAGAGGTCTCTGTTTACAAGTGTCCAACCACATCAGTTGTTATTTCTCCATCTTCATGCTAGCAGACCCAAAAGAACTGTCCAAATCCTGCACCAGTTTCTGAGAAAATGCTTTGGAACATCTATCATTACTCTGAAAGCGCCTTAGTGCCTGAACACAGATTTGTAAAGCACTGGAATGGTATTCATTAAGTAAGGTGTTGAGAAAAGCAGCAAGTAACTAATCAAAACCAACGGACACCCCATGTATAACCCAATCCTGAGTTGTAATTTGGGGTCTAAATTTGAAGCCCAGGAGATCTGAATAACAAAGATTCAACTTTATCTGTGGGATGTAAGTATCTGTGGGATGTAAGTATCTATGGTATCCAGGAGCTTGAGCGTTCATTACAAATAAACCCACATTTTCTGCCCTGCCTTCTTCAGCAACTTAAAAGAGAGAGGCTGTCTCCATGTTTGTCTCTTTCTACTGGCAGGGATATACACAATATGTTCACCGACATGGCCCTAAGACCCATAAGCAGCACATCAGGTATCAGCATGAGATTGCTTCTGTGAGAGCACGTGCACCTGGGGATGTCCCTCCCCAGCCACCCCGGGAGGGAGCATGTAAGCCAGAAGCTGAGAAGGAGAATCCATGCTTTCCATCTGCCTTTCACTGGTCAGCTGACGGAGGCAAACATAGAGAAGGGACCCCACTTGCTCCTCTCCAGGATCCACACTAGCACAAAAATGCCTTTGCCACACAGTGCCCTGGGAGGGGTTGTTGGCTGCAGAGACGGTCCCTCTTGGAGCGCTCTCTGACTACCATAGTGAGCCACTGAGGGCCACCTCACCCTTAGGCATTAGTGCTGGACAACACAGAAGGACTTGACCCACCGGGTTACACGTCTTGTTCTGTTATTCCAGTACACTAAAAAAAACCCTCATACACACTAACTTGCTTCCTTTAGTGCTTCCAATAAGCACAGCTGTTGCAAGGAGTGTGTGCTCTCTTGTGACTATCTTGCCATCAAGAAATCTAAGAAAATAGCAAAGGATTTTACTCTCCACTGGAACCATATGATACTCAGGGTGTTTCCCATTAAAGAAAAGGTACATGTTTTAAAACATGTCAGCAGCTGGAAAGATCTGCACCTTTAAAAAGTTATTTTCAGAAGGTGATGGATTTGCTTGTAAAGGAATCACTTAGGGAGAGGCTCAGTGTAGCTCTGAGCTAAACCAGAGGATGAATTAGCTTTATAACAACAAGATTTACAAGAGGGTTTAGTATTAAATATTAAACATTTCTCCATTAAAATACTGAATGGAAATCTGGGTATGATGGATTGGTCAAAGGAAATAACCATTCATGTGACCATCTGTGTCCAAGATCTCCATTTGCATTTCAGTCTGGAAAGACACCTCGTTGCTGATATTAGCTCCTGGAGTCTAACAGAGGACTACTGAGGACGGAGGTGGGTGTCATCCCTGACACAAATGGTCCTTGGAAGGCTGGAGGAGGGGAGACCCTTCCTCACCACTGACTGTGTGTTTTGGTGGATGCTTAGAACAGCCTTTTTGAGAGCTGGGGATACCAGAGCACCCCAGCACCTTCTTTACTTTCCAGAAACAAACTGTAACAAATTAGTCAAGCAAACCTTAGGAGATATTTCCTATTTAACAGTTTATGAAACAGTTACCTAATTTGTCATAGTGTTCTAAGATTAATAACAATAGTTTTCAAAAAAACCCAACTCAGATTTCTCTAAAAAGAGTCTGAGATGGCAGAGAGAGAGGCTTCTAAAAGCAGTCAGCCACTACTATCTGCTGCAGAGAACTTCAGAGGCCAAAGGGAATGGAGTCTTCTTTAGGAAACTGGCCTTGAGAAAACAAATTTTACGTGAGTTTAATGGAAATAGAGGGCCTAGGTCACACAATTTCCTTCAGAAAAGCCCAGCTTCTGGTCATTTGGCTCCTGCAAACTATTCTGAGTCCCTTCCTCCATAAATCCTATTAACTCTACAGTTTTCAGGATCTATTCCACATAAATCAGTTTTGAACTGATCAGCATTTCTCTATTAATAGTTTCCAGACCCATGCTGTAAGTGTATAAAAATCAGAGCAACTCAAGACTGAAAATTTGTAATGAATTTTGTCTTGTAACAGATAGCAAAGAGGCACAAATATTAAACTGAGAAGCAGGAAAGTTGGTCTTAACAGCAAGAAGATTCTCTTAGCTTTAAATGGGTTTTAGCCAGTATGAATTGGGATGACTCCACTGATTGACTTGGATCTATGCTTACCAAAACTAGGTAAGGATCTAGTCTTTCATTACCATAAGTTCTGGTTCTGGCTGCTTCTCCTGTGCATGTTCCAGCACAATTACCTGACTTCAGCTAATGCAGCTCCAGTTGCCAGTGTTGTGAAATCTGTTGATATATCTGTCTCTTTCTCAGTTACATCCACCAGGGGGGAAAAAAAAAAAAAGCTGATGATGGTTCCAAATAATTTATATAACTGGTCTTAGGTCTCCAAGTGACCACATATCACAGTTGAGTTCCATCTCTTGTGGTGGAAACAGCAATGGAAATAGTGTTGAATCACTGTGTGGTTAATACAGGGATAACTGATAGGATGAAACCCTCACTGTTGTGCTATCTGGCTGATACATGATAGATGAAATATTTTCTTGGGTCAGCTTTTATTTGACTTTTTTTTCCAAAAGGTACATATATTAATGATAAGATTGAAGGAAATCCTTAAGGTCTTTCAGGCTTTGGTCTACCAAAATGATCATGTGACATAACAGCTTACCACTGTTGTCAAATGAGGTCATCTTCACTTCTTCTCCTGCACATCTTCCAAGCTCAGAGCTGGTATCAGCTCCCACTGGGAAGTGGAGGGTGACTGACCTGACACCAGGTGCACAGTTGGAGTGTGATGCTGGCAAGGAAAGAGGTAGAAAGGATGGAGACCCGCACCCTACATCTTCCCCAACAGCAAAAAGGTAGAATCACTCATCCCATCTGAAACTGTGCTGTCTGGGTTTGTTCATCTCTGAGTTCATTTATTTCTGAGTTCAGTTATTTCTCCCACGTTGCTTTACTTGGAGCAACATTCCAAGCCAGGTGAGAGAAGTTTCCCCAGACTATGTGGGTCTGTACCAGCTATGAATCACAGAATGACAAAATACTATTTTGGAAGGGACCTCAGGGATCACAATCACAGAACGGTTTAGGTTGGAAAGGATCTTAAAGACCATCTAGTTCCAACGCCCCTGCCATGGGCAGGGACACCTTCCACTAGACCAGGTTGCTCAAAGCCTCATCCAGCCTGGCCTTGAGCACCTCAAGGGTTGGGGCATCCAAAACTTCTCTGGGCAACTTGTTCCAGGGACTCACTACCCCCACTATAAAGAATTTCTTCCTTATATCTGATATAAATATACTCTTTTTCAGGTTAAAGACAGTGCCTCTTGTCCTGTCACTACATGCCCTTTTAAAAAGTCCCACTCCAGCATCCCTGTAGCCCCTCTTCAGGTTCTGGAAGGCTGCTATAAGGTCTCCCTGGAGCCTTCTCTTCTCCAGCTTGAACAACCGCAACTCTCGCAGCCCGTCCCCATGGGAGAGATGCTCCAGACCTCTGATCGTCTTTGTGGCCTCCTCTGGACTCGCTCCCAACTGGCTGACATTCTCCAAACTGGCTGACATCCTCCTGATGTTGGGGGCTCCAGAGCTGGATGCAGTATTGCAGCTGGGGTGTCACGAGAGCAGAGTAGAGGAACAGAAGAGCAGAGTAGAGGAGGAGAATCCCATCCCTGGACCTGCTGGCCACGTTCCCCTGGATACAGCCCAGGATACGGTTGGCTTTCTGGGCTGCCCACATACTTTTCTGGCTCATATTCAGCTTTTTGTTGATGAGTACCCCCAAGTTCTTCTCCTCAGGGCTCCTCTCAATCCACTCTCCACCCAGCCTGTACTAGTGCTTGGGATTACTCTGACCCAGGTGCAGGACCTTGCACTTGGCCTTGTTGAACTCCATGAGGTTGGCAGTGGCCCACCTCTCCAGCCTGTCAAGGTCCCTCTGGATGGCATCCCTTCCCTCCAGCATGTCAACTTTACAAAAGAGCTTGGTGTCATGGGCAAACTTGCTGAGGGTGCACTCGATCCCACTGTCCATGTCACTGACAAAAATGTTAAACAATGCTGTTCCGAATACCAACCTCTGAGGAATGCCACTCATCACTGACCCCCACTCACACATCGAGCTGTTGACCACAGCCATTTGAGTGGTCCATCTGTCAAATCCATGCCTCTCCAATTTAGAGTCAAGGTTGTCATGCGGAACGGTGTCAAATACTTTGCACAAGTCCAGGTAGATAATGTCAGTTGCTCTTCTCTTATCCACCAACACTGTAACCCTGTCATAGAAGGCTACCAAATTCATCAGCTATGATTTGCCCTTAGTGAAGCCATATTGGCTGTCACCAATCACCTCCTCATTTTCCATGTGCCTTAACATAGATCCCAGGTAGATCTGGTCCATGACCTTGCCAGTCACAGAGGTGAGACTGACTGACCTGTGGTTCCCAGGATATTCCTTTTCTCCTTTATAAAAATGGGTGTTATGTTTCCCCTTTTCTGGTCAGTTGCAACTTCACCAGACTGCCACAACTTCCAAATAAGATGGATAGTGGCTTAGCTACTTCATCCTCCATTTCCCTCAGGACCTGCAGATGTATGTCGTCAGGTCCCCAGGACTTGTGCACCTTCAGGTTTCTTAGATGGTCTTGAATCTGGTTTATCCTACAATGGATGATTCTTCATTCTCCTAGTCCCTACCTTTGCCTTCTGCAACTTGGGTGGTGCAACTTGAACACTTGCTGGTGAGGACTGAGGTGAAAAAGATGTTGAATACTTTAGTCTTCTTCATATCCTGGGTAACCAGGTCTCCCATTTTCTCCCTGAGAGGGCCTACATTTTCCCTAGTCTTTCTTTTATCACCAATGTACCTATAGATTTTTACCTGTTGCTCTTGACATCCCTGGCCAGATATAATTCTATCAGGGCTTTGGCTTCTCAAACCTGATTGCTGGATTCTCAGACAATTTCTCTGTAATCCTCCCAGGCACCTGTCCCTGCTTCCACCCACTGTGGGCTTCCTCTTTGTGTTTGAGTTTGTTGAGGAGTTGCTATCCATGCAGGCCTCCTGGCGTTCTTACCTGACTTCCTCTTTGATGGAACACATCACTCCTGAGGTCGGAGGAGGTGATTCTTGTGTATTAACAAGCTTTCTTGGGCCCTTTTTCACTCCAGGGCTTCATCCCATGATACTCTACCAAGCAGATCCCTGAAGAAATCAAAGTCTGCTCTTGTGAAGCCCAGAGTAGCGAGCTTGCTGTGCACCCTCCTCACTGCCCTAAGGATCTCAAATCCCACAATTTCATGGTCGCTGCAGCCAAGGCTTCCCTTGAGCATCACATTCCCCACCAGCCCTTCACTGCTGGTGAGAACAAGATTCAGCATGGCACCCCTCCTCGTCAGCTCTTTTATCACTTGGATAAGGAAGTTGTCATCAACGCATTCCAGGAACCTCCTGGCTTGCTTGTGCCCTGCCGTATAATCCCTCCAACAGGTATTGGGGTGGTTGAAGTCCCCCATGAGGGCAAGGGCTTGTGAACATGAGGCTGCTCCTACTATCTGGTCCAACAGTCTAGACAAGATGGCCCAGCACCCTGTCCAGCTGAATCTTAAGTGTCCAATGTTGGGCAATCCATCACTTTCCTGGGGAGATTATTCCAATGACTGATTGTTCTCATTGTGAAAAATTTTCTTCTGGTGACCACTCAGAATCTCCCCAGGAGTAACCTGTTCCCATCACCCCTTGTCTTTTCAATGGGACTCCATGTAAAAAGGGATTCTCCATCTTCTTTGTAGCCACCCTTCTAATACTGGAACATGCTGATAGGTCTCCCCTAAGACTTCTTTTCTCAAGGCTGAACAAACCCAGTTCTCTCAGCCTTTCCTTGTGTGGCAGGATTCCCAGCCCTTTCATCATCTTTGTGGCCCTTCTCTGGACCTTCTCCAGCATGTCCACACCTTTTTTCTATAGCAGGGGCCAAAACTGGATACAATATTCCAGGTGTGGCCTGACAAGGGCTAAGTAGAGTGGAATAATGACTTTTTTATCTCTGCTGGTGATGCCCTTGTTGATGCAACCCAGCATCCTGTTGTCTTTCTTTGCCACTACAGCACTATTCACTCACATTGAGATCGTTGTCTGTCAGGAGCCCCAGGTCCCTTTCCACAGAGCTGCTCCCCAGATGGATAGAACCCAGACTGTGCTGCACTCCTGGATTGTGTTTTCCCAGATGTGAGACCTAACATTTGTCTTGGTTGAACTTCATAAGGTTCTTGTTACCCTACTATTCTAGCCTATGCAGGTTTTCCTGCAGGATGGCTTTCCCTTCTGAAGTGTCAGCTTCCACACTTAGTTTAGTATCATCAGCACACTTCATCAGTGTACACTTGATCCCAACATCTAGATCACTTATGAAGACATTAAACAGCATTGGGCCCAATATCAATCCTGGGGGACCCCACTTGTGACCGGTTGCCAGTTTGGAAAGGAGCTGTTTACACCACCCCCATTTGAACAGATAGCTCTGATGAGACATGGGCTTGTCTAACCCTGATGTGTGAATTTTATTAGTAGATCTTCATTATTTAATTACCAGTGCCAGGGAACACTTCAAAGCAGCGAAATATTGCTTCACTATTTCAGTGGGGTCCCTGCTCCATGGCAACCATTGCTCTGTCAAGTGGTTACCAGAGGGGCCTCAGAAGCTAGCACAAGCTGTCCACGTGTCTTGAAGGTTAGGAGAGTTCAGTGCTATGGATGTCAATTGGGCTTAGAGACAAAACAACACTGCTAGAATTATTCATATATTATAGTCTACATACCTAATTTGAACGAAGTTTACAACATGTTCCTTCTGTCTCAGGAATTGTTGCTGTTGCCTTTGATGCTACTAGTATTGGACATCCTCACAGTGATGCTCAAGAAACATGTCTCTGCTAGCTTTCTCCTTGAAGTTACAAGCTTGTCTGCTTTGATTCAGTTTTCCTTGACTTGAACATTGAGCAGAGTCTACGGGGCAACTACTCAAAGTCTTTGTCGTTTGCCCAAAACACCCTGGCCTGGGAGTGTTCTAAATTTCTATATGCACAAGAACAATCTGTACCTTCAAAATAGTACTGTATAACATAGAACAGCTGTTTAAGAATACAAAAGGCAGTTTGTTGTTTGCTTCTGCTGTTACATATATTGCAAGAACTTCATGCGAGGGGATGTGTGTGTGTGTGTTTGGTGGTTTGTTTGTGGGTTGTTTTTTTTTTTTATTTGTCCATTCAGCTCACGTTCCCTCTGAATTAACGTATCTTAGACTTAAATATCTGAAACATGAGCATTAGTTACATTTGAAAGATTGAGGCAATGCTGTCACATAACAAAGTCTATGCTATCAAATTAACGCAAAGAGGAAGACAGTTTCAATAGTATGAGTTTACCTTTAAGCTGGGATGTTGAAGAACTATTTCACAAGTGTAATTAATTTGTAAATGCTTGATTTGTACAAGCTAGATCTGTCCAGTTATCAGACACAGATTAGTGCTCTTGCATGCTTTGCTTTCATGGCAATATTTATACAGAAAAAAATTGTGTTATCGCCTACACATCTACCTTCCAATCAGGTTGTGGCTGCCATGCCAAACAGAGACAAATGGAAACACATATTCTACATTCCTAGCAGAGGGAAAGGGCTTAAGTGAATTATTCTTTGACATTAATAGGATAACATGTGTGCTTTGTAACAAACAGCAACTTTGAGAGTGATACTATGGTTGGAAGGTTGGAGGAGATGGATGTTAATATCATCAGAGGTTCCTGCTTGCAGATGGATGTTCCTGAAGACAGAATTAGATCAGAAAAGAACTTGACTTTGTCTATCATTTTCTAAATAAAAAGCAGTAAGAGATCAAAACAAAAAGCCCTTAGACTTTAATGCTAGAAAGCTCTGTACTTCGTAAGGCGCAACGTTGACTCACAAATTTCCATGGCTATTTTCATACACATCTGTGGGGCAGTATAGAGGTTTAAAGGCTAACTGTGCTTTATCTCCTTTTATTTCAATAAATTATTCTGCACCTAGTAGAAAGAAAAAACAATTAAATGAGTTTTTCAGACCAGAACACTTTTTCTCAAAAATGTGATCATGCATATAACAGGAAAAAACAGTATTCAAAATGTTTAGGGGAAAATGTGTAAATATGTAAGCATGTTCTATAATAGGATTTAAACTCTAGAAACATAAAAAGAGCAAGAACAGAAGCCACCCAAATTTGCCAAACTTTCATTATGAGAATGCTTGAGAATATTGGAGAATGTAAGATTACTCTGGTATGTTAAAACTTAACCTTCTTCCCTAACTTAACAGGGAGATAAATATCTGTAGGGCTAAGTTTCCAAACAGGCTGAAGTGAGAAATTACAGGCATGCAAAAAACACAGATGTGGATACAGTAATGCTGATCAGATGAAAAATGGCTGATGCATGTCTAGAGCTTCCTGGTGTGGCATCCACGGCAAGAGGATGGAGGATCACACAAGTCTTAAGACCATACCCAAACTTCACACAGAAACAGACGCTGCTCCATCCCCTGAGACGCAGTCCCACCTGGACGCTCTTGCATGCCATGACTCTCTAAGATCCAGAACTGTTCCGGTATCTTCTCTTCCATGTTCAGCCACAGACATACCTCTGGCCATTACAGTGCATCTCAAAGAAGCATAAAGATTTTAAACATGGCTATTTAGCTTTGTTTTCTTCCATCAAGCATAAACCACACTCAAACCCATCCCCCAGACCTTTTACTACAGGATCAAACTGAAAAACAAGATTTGATCATGGAACTCACCAAACAGTAGTACAGATTCGAGGAAAAGGAATTGCTCAGACCATATCATCCCTTCATATTCGTTAAATATGTTCAACTCATTATCTCGTACGGGGCAGAAGTTGACACCTACTAGATGAGCACCTGAGTAACTGTGGACATCTGTTTTCTGATAGAGCCAGGATTTTATTCCCTGAGTATACCCAACCCCCTCCTATCAACAAAAGATAGCCTCAAGGTATGGACATATCAGGAACTGCTGGTGACCTGAAACCTTTCCCCAACAAAACACCAAAACACTATGAACCACACAGTGCGTCAGATGTCAAGGGAGTCCAAGAATACCAGTGAATTTTAAAACAGTTGGAGAAAATGTGTTTTACATAGAAAAGGGGGTAGAGAGAGGTGTGAAGATACTTGTCCTTCCTGGTCTGAATTTCTTGGGAGAATGGGAAAGCCATCAGGGAACACCTTGGAGAAGTGAGAACTGCTTTATCTGTGCCGAGGCATGTCCTCCTGCCCTCGCTGCCTTCTCTCCAGCAAGGCTGGAGTACAGCTGCTCTCTGACATGGACCTCACAGTGGTCCGTGTGCCCTTAGTGCGTGCCTCCTGTGTAGCTCTTTTCCTGAATTAGGGACATGGTATCCCCAGGTGTCCCATCACACAAGGACACAGGCAATCATTTTACATTAAGAAAACATTGGTGAAGGCATGCAGGCTATGAGTAAACCTTTGCCTTGCAGGGCTGTTTTTAATCCTGGGTCAGCCCTGTGACACACGAAAGAATATGCCCCCAAAACCACCAGGGTTGGTAAAAATTGCAGGAAAAGTGACCAATGACAGGGAACAGCAAAAAAGGAATGTATTTGGCATTTCTACCAAAACCCCTGTACTGTGACACTGTGGTCTCAGAGAATTTCTTTCTAGATGACCAGGTCTTCCCAAGACTAGTATGTGTGGGAAAAGGTTCTCCGATTCAGAGGAGCAAGGGACAGGAGATTAAGGTGTTTACCTGTTGCACATATCAGTGTCCTCTTCTTTTTTTTTTTTTTCCATCCTGCAGGTACCTCTGCACCGGCAGTTGCATGAGTCCCTACACCCAGCACTCATTCTTTGCCACCCTTCCCTCTGTCATTCCTCACAGTGTTACTCCCACTACTGTTAATCAACATCATTTCCCCCAGTCTCTGTTCCTCCTTCTTCCCTCCTCCCTTTTCATCCACACATAGTCATTCCTTCCCTTGCCAAATTTTCAGTGTCTTCTCCTCTTCACCACCTTTCCTCTCCACTAACAGACAGTGAGTACTTGTTTATTCTGAGGAAACAATCTGAGCCCCTTCATAAGACTATATTGTACTCAGGTTAGATTTCCCCCCAGAATAATTAACAATTTCCCCTTTTGACAGCAAGTATTTGTAACAACTGACCTTTCTTTTTCTTTTTTCTTTTTCCTTGATTTTCAAGGACTTGCTTAACGCCCAATGCAAAATGACCCATAGCAGGTCTATGTTGCGTTCTCCAGCTGAGCCACATACTAAAAGCCTTTCAGCTGCTTGGATGGTGAATGGGTAGGTGTAACCCACTTGGCCTATGGCTCTGTCTTGCCCTTTTTTTTTTTCCTGACACCTCAAATCTTTTAGGAATATTAATTTTCATATAGTTTCTACAAAGTGGAGGCTCAGAAGAGGCGTAAAATTAAATATTATGTGAGGGAAATGTCAGATGTATGTGGCCAGTTTTAGGCACCTCTGGGGCTTGAAACCTCAGATCTGCAGTCAAAACACACCAGAGGAATTTGTCAGTCTCAAGACAGCCCCTTACTTGAGAAGGTGGGGGCAGGCTGTCTGAGGAAACCCTTCAAGTATCAACAAATTCGAGACAATAAACCATCCTGGCACCAATCTGAAGCAGGTCACGTACTAAGACCCTCTGGATAAGAACGTTATGTTTTAAAAAAAACTTAGTAGAAGAAATTTTATAATAAAGAATGTTAATAAGAGAGTTTGCTACAGCATAGATGGCTCTCTGCTGTAATACTGACTGGTCTGTATACCATCTGTAAGCATGTCCCTCATCATAAAATTTAACATTTTCTGCAAAATTTTTCACTTGATATATAACAATTTATTTCAAAGTCATTAGCTTTTGAACTGTAATTTCTGAAACAAGAGCTCAGTCATGTATGAAAGACAGACTTCAAAAACTAATGATAAATCTTTAATATCAATATTTATCTCATTTTGACTGGTGATAATTTTAGTGGAAGCATAAAACTAACATTTATTCTACAGTTTCAAACTTCCTTCTGCTCTTTTCTGGAGCCATAAGTCTCATTTGTCCCCTCCTTGTATGCTAAAGTCACTGAAAATAATATAAAGTACCTTCACATTCCCAGTCCAAAACCTTGTGGTGCACCGAAAGACAAGAACGTAAGACAAGGCTAAAATTTAATGCAGAGTTAAGTAACATGAGGATCATAGTTTGAGTCATACTCTTCATTTTCACATATAATACAACAAAAGCTCTCCTTACAAATTTATCTGGTTACCATAGATTAACAATTTGCTGTGTCTTCATGTAGCAAAAATCAATAGGCAGTGCTCAAGTTAGGTGCTACTTTTTACCTAGCATCTAGGTACAGTTGTTGGGCATATGTGCTATATATCTACACAGACACACACAGGCATGCAGGCTTGCAAGCACCTTGCATGTGTCCTTAAGAAACTCAAAGACTGTCTGGTTTTACGTGGCTACTATTTAACGTGAAAATGTATGTAAAATATAAAGAAAAGCACAGAAATACTTAAGTTGCACCCAAGCAACGCGAACCTGTAATGCTTGAACTCATCATTATTCATGGAGGTGGATCTGATAGCTGGATGAAGCAATATTTTCTTTGCTTTTCTTTTCTCAGTCACTTTGATTCAGAGTATGGGGACAGAATGAAAGACACCATTATTCTTCGAAAGAGTCAAAACCAGAAGCCGTGAAAGCCTATATATTCACATCAAATGGCTTATAATTTGTGCTTTTATACTCTAACTTGGGACAATGACACACACAATGTCTGTGCTGTTGTGAATAAAGTTGGGCCATGCAGTCTATTTGGATTGAAAACTGCTGGTTTAGGTTGTTTTCATCTTTACTTTTTTTTTTTTTCTGTGTGTGCATGAAGAATTCTCTCCTTTAAAAAAATATTATTATTCAAGTGCATGCTGAAATTGAATCATACTATTCTTACGTAATTTTTCATTGAATTGTTGCAACCCATAAAGAAATCCAATTAAATTTCCCTTGCAGGCACAGAGCCTCATTCAGCATGCCTTTATAAAGCTGGCTTGTTGTATTGTATGGCATGTCTATGAATTGAGAAGCACAGAGGCCCTGTCCCATTCCTTGTCCTGTGTGACATGATGTAGAGAGCGGGAGTCCACCAACAGTGTTTCAAAGAGCTGTATTATCAGAAAACATAAAGGCTTTGCCGTCGTTTCTGCGGGCATGGTTCAGAATACGCATGTGCCACCGCAGTTGCAGAACAGTTTTGAGCACTGTATGGTCCATGTGTTACCTTCTGCACCTGTGATTTTCACCTTCCTTATACTAAGGGCACATGATTTGATGCTTTATTCTATGCTAAGGATGATGTACAGATTCTCTGTTGAAGACAAGGTTAACAAAAGTACTTTTATAATTGTATTCTAGTTTCCCAGGCTGCACAAGTGGAGTGCACACTTTTCCTATCACAAGGAAGCAGACAACAAAATTTGTGGAGTTAGGTTACACAGCAGTGGGATTACTGCACTATTTGTCTGTGCGCCTTGCTGCTGATTTAAATATCATAGGGTGATACAGATAATCATCAGGCTCACTCTGGCTGTTTCCGATAGGTAGGGCAATGCTTACCTTCATCCATGGACAGAGCGTGGAAATCCACAGGGTCGCCTTCAGTCAATATCAGACTTTGCCAACAGTGCGTGTAAGCACCGCGTAACCTGCATGTGAGGTATACTCCAAGTTATACAGTAAGACTGCCTTGGCTTGACCAATCTATTCATTCTTATTGCTGAGGAAGACCTGACAAACCATGTTCTGTAGTCACTTTCCATATAGGAGATTACTTGCAGTAAGGAGCAGGAGTATTTATCTACGTAGTGACATATATCTGGCCTACATGGGTAATGAAGTCAACTACAAATGCCTCCTTTCACCTCTTCAGACCTCCATATCCTGCAGTTGGAAATAAGCTATAAGATCCAAATTATAAACACTATGTGGAATGCAGAGATGATAAAGATCAACCACTATATCTTCCTGTTAATGTGGAATTGATTTCTGTGCTATATTTCCTGATGTTTCTCCAATCTAATTTAAATGTTCCCAAGTGTTCTTTTCCCTTGAGAAATTATTCCACTGTCTAATATTATGATGATGGACAAAGTGTAGTCCAGGTCCAGTTCAAGAACTGAAATATACATGTATGCAACCTTAAGAAAAAAAAGCCGTATCAATCACATGTCTGAAATCACACATGTGCTCCAGTGCTATAAATAGTCTCATTGCCTGGGATTTTCTTCTGATAGTCAATCTAAATTTTTCTTCTTTTAATTTCTTCTCATTACTGCTCTAGTTATAACCCTGTAACTAAGCTAAACAATTAATTGACATTTTCATTTACTTCAATGGGAGCCATTCACACATATCAGAGGACAAATTTTAGCCCTTAATAAAGAAATGAACTGTTGTCTCACCAAGCAGACACTGAAAATGCCAGCCCACACCTGCTTACACATGAGTATTGAGAAATAACTACTTGAAATGGTCATTTGGCCCAAGAGTCACCTGCAAGGGTGGTATTTTATTGATTCTTTGCAAATCCAGTCTAAAAGAACAGGTTAAAAGAAGTCAGAGCACTCACCCTAAAGCTGTATTCACACAATGTTTTTATGTTGTTTAACATAACCTGAGTTTAATCTCATTTGTAGTACAGTTAGTGTAGATGTGGTTTTTCATTTTCCAGAAGCATGCTAACCAGACGTGCTCTTGACCATCTGTTAGCTTATTTTCTAAACCAGAAGTCTATGCCTCCTAAGTAAGTCAGGACTAGGCTAGGAAAAGCTGTTTGGACCATTTTTTTCTAAGCAGATTGATCTTAAAAGGGTATTCATTTGAATCCTTTTTGGTATTGTCTCTCTTTGGTATTGAATTAATAATTCAATTTAATTTCAACAAATCGTGAGGACCAGTGCTAGCAGTTAGGGAGCTTGGGGTATCACTGACAAAGCTAGAAAAATAGATAAGACAGTACAGTGTTGAACAGAGTAATGCATGTCGACCGGTAACAAGCAAAAGGAGAGAATGTTTGTCACTTATTAAATGGAAAATTTCAGGCAGTCATGTAACCAGAAATGATTTCAGACTCAAATAGACTATAGTCTGTTTCACCTACTATTCTGTCAGAAAAAAGGCAAATAGGAACAATCTGGATTCAGTACATAACAACAGAAATTGTCCTTGAAGATGGTACAGTCATTAAACTGGTCAAATGTCACTGAGAAAGCTGTGTTTATATTTAGCGTACATTTCCATGGGCAGAGGAAAACACTTCCTTGGAAGGAATATAACCAAGGACAAACATGACTCATAGCAGACTTTAATAATGTCTGAGATGGAGGGCTTGCCTTTTTTTTTTCTTTATTCTCAGAGGATGAATTTAATGCAATCCTGGTCTGATCTCTGGCTCGCTGGGTAGCATGTGGTGAGGAGGATGGTCGGGGATGTCGGGGGGAGCAGTGCAACCCCACCGCTGAGGGCAGGCCTGGGGGCTTGGCCCTCTCCAGACGTGCACGCTGTCGCTGACTCAGTTTCACCTTAGACCAGCTTTCAAAGATACATTCAAACCAGGGTTTAAGCCCAAAACAGAAGAGATGACATTAAGCCTTAGCCAGAGTTTTCCTGGGGAGGGCCTGGCTTGCTCTACTCTTCCTGCCTCGACGGCTTTGAGCACCTGCCCTTGCAGGTGTCCCCTCTGAGCCCAGTGCCGGGGGATATCAGAGCCTTTCTCTGAGGATGAGGGTCTACGTGAGGGCTGGGAAAGGTGAACCAACCCAGGCAGGAGGAGCAAAGGGAACATTCTGGGGAGTGCTCACCTGACACAGAAGATGCTGCTCTACTTCTCCATTAACATCAGGACTTTTTTGCTGGATAAAACCACACCAGGCTGACGTGACACAGGAAGAAGTGCTGCACTTCCATCTGCCTGCAGCCCAGGACCGTCACTCCTGAACTTCGGGACTTAAACCTTGAACTTTTCACGCCGTCTAACAGGCTGCACGCACGCGCCTCGGGACTCCCCAGGTCTGCCTGGAAAACCGTCTCCCGCAGGTTTGGTAACCGCCAGAGGTCAGCAAACCACATCCCGGGAACCGCCGGAGGGGCACGGTCCATTATCGGGGTTGGGGCCGTCGGTTGTGTTTATTCCAAGTGCCGCGGTCGGCCCCTAAATCGGAGACTGAGCAGGTTACGAGCAGGAGGCGAGCCTGCTTTAGCCCGTTTAGCACAGGGTCCCATGGGCCACCTCCTTCGAAACAGGCTGAATTGCATAAAAGCAGAGCACATCAGGAATATTCAAAAGTAGCAATACTGCCCCATTTTGCTGTACCTCCCGCTGGAAGGAGGTTTCTGTGCTCTCTAAATTGCCCCGCATCCTGGGGCATGGTGAAATGATGTCCCAGGGGAGCTTGGGTGCCCACTGTGTTGAATAGGCTGGAAAGGGATGGGAAAGATGAGGAATTTCTTCTGCCTCCCCTATTCCCAGAGTGAGAATCTCAGAAGAAAGAATTACATGGGGTTAGATGTCAAAACTGTCTCATTGCTGGTTGCTGGCTCAGATCTTGCTTGATTTTTTCCTGTGCCAATTGGCCCTATGGGGAGTTCTGATTAAGGGCACATCTATGTCCAGGGCATATAAATATTCCTTTCCATTGCTAGAAACTGGGCTGAGAGTCAGCTGTAAGTGTCGCTTAAAAACCATACATGAGTGAATTGAACAGAACAAACATGTAGCTAAATGGATGCCTTTTTGACTCTGTAGTGAGATTTAGAGATAATACATAGCAGTTGGAATCCAGACGGTTAAAAGATACAGGAGGCTGCAAAAGAAGAAAGGGGGAGGGCGGCAGCAGGGCTGGGAGGATTTCTCTGAAATGTGTTCTGCATACTCTAAAAGAAAAATGTGTGTAATTTGGACCCCAAATGCAGGCCAAAGCGACAGCATCTAATAGGGGAAACATGATTTAGAGGCCGGTTTATAAACTAAACAAATTTACTGAGTTTCATAAATGAATCTTAGAGCAAGATCCAAATTTTTTTTTAATATTTTTAAAGGTGGATAAAAAATATTGTATGTTAAGGGGGGAAATTGAGATGGTTTTTAAGCTGATGTCCTTAGAAATATATGTATATAGTCTTTTTTATAGCTCTTGGCATATAAAATAAGTCATTATTCTAAATAGAAAAATATTGATGATGTCATAGAAGCCATTGCTGGACACATCGAGCTGATCTGATGAACTGGGAAATCAATAGATATTTTCCAAACGAGATGGCATTTCTTTTAATTGGTTGTGTGAACACGATATACTGCATAGTGCAAACATTTGAAGTTAATTTTCATTTGGCTTGGATTTCTCCATGTGCTTCTCTATTATTTCTTTACGTAGAATTTATTTTTTTGCTTTGTTTTAAGGTTTGCATCTTCTATTGGTTTGCAAATAAATTCCTTATCAGAACAGATAAAATAGCATCTCTGCCTTGTAGACACTCAAATAGTATAGCTTTGGGAGCTATTTGAATATCTACCAAGATTAGAAAGTATTGAAGATTTCACCCGATAACCGCCACAGTCCTTTAGACTGCTTGAAATCCGTTGAGTGGAGGAAGTCTTTTTAATTTTGCCCCTATCACAGGTAAGTAAGGAGTCATCCTTATGTCCCATAGCAAGTAAACATCAGAATTTGGAACAGAAATCCTGTCTGCTTTTGCTTGAACCAAATCACCACAAATAGCACACGTGGTAGATCAATACACTAATATACAATTCAGGTGTTATTAAGTAATATTGCATGCCCTCTGCAGTTCCCTAGACTCAGAATTTTCAAGGGTATATAATAATGCAACCCTTATAAAAAAGCCCAAAAAACGTTGATCAGAAAAGGATGCTGGGTGGACACCTCATTTGTACAAAATATCTTAGGTTTCTGTTTTTACGTATCAGTATGTAAGTGAAAGATTCTGACAAATATTTGTTCATTCTTCAGGTACCTAACATTTTTTTGTGACCTTGGTCTTTCATCAACTTCACATTTCTCCTCCTGAAGGGGGAATGTACAGAGCTGGCTGTGATGGTAAGGAGCATGCATGTATATAGGATATTTTTCTTTCTTCTCCAATTTTAAAATAAGCTTTTATATGGATTTTGTATTAGTTTAAGGTGTTGACTTACAGAAGATCTTCAGTTTACTTCCACAACTTTAATGGCAGAGCAATTTTGCTGCCCCAGATGAAGTGCTTCTATCCATGCAGATACTTCAAACTCCATACCTTCACTTTAACTTGCTGTTCCTATTTGGTGATTGTATTGCTGGGGAAAATGGCAATTACAGGTGTTTGGGGCGTTTTAGTCATGAAGGTCTCTACTTCTGTCAAATGTGAACATGATGAGTTCATTGCGCTCATTTTGCTCTGGTGCCAAACACCAATTTTATGTTTACTTGTTGTAAATCTCATCTATTTGGACCCAAAATTTCCTGCATAACCTCTTGCTGATTTGAGTCTTCTGACACAATATTACTGACAATTTGATTACGGCCTATCTTCTCCTTTTTGATAAATATTGGTGGATTAAAGAATCTCAGGGATTCCCTTAACATATATCCCCCCTTTGATACTAGAGAATATATTAACGTGAGGTCCTATTATTTATTTCCACTACAATAGTGGCAGATGCTTTGAGGACATTGCTTTGTTCACTGCCATGCATGATGCACTTCATCATTTTATTGCATGAAAGCCATGAAAACTACATGTCTTAAAACAGGTGAAATCCTCCACAAAAGTCAATGGCAGAAGTTCCACTTAGTACTTTGCTCATTTTATTATCCAAATTTTGTGTTCAGTGGGTGGGGAAGATAATGACTGGAAGGGACCTGTCTCATTCCATCCTTCCAGAAACTTTTCTTAGTATAAGATTTTAGTCTTCTTGTTCCTTCCAGGTGCCAGTGCCTCCCCTTTTATCCACACTTCAGCATTTAGTAGTTTCTTTAGCAATGCTCTGTGTCCAGCCAATTGTACTTTCTATTAATTATTTTTTCCAATCCATTTACTGTGATTCCAAACATCCGTTCTTTACTCATAACACATCTGGGGCTGCTTCTAGTACTTCATTAATTTTCTGACTATGTAAATAATATACCTAAGTATTTGTAGAATGCCCTTGACTGTAGCATCCAAGTGCTGAGTTTCTGCACTTAATAGGAATAGAGATGGGAAGTCAAGTTTTTCAGCTTCTGTGGAGGTGAGACCAAAAGCAAGACACACATTTTCATCTTCTAATTAGGAAAATTTAGGAGGGCCATAGTGCAACTTTCATGGAGCCCAGTCATTCTTCCAGTTCTGTCTGCAGAAATAATGTCTTTTTGCTGCTATAAGGACATTAAGAAGTCAAAGGTTACAGCCCCAGGCCAAATGATCACAACTGCACTCTAACTTTGCACCTCTAAAATTATGTAAATGCACATTTGTGTTCACAAAACCTGGACATCTTAATCTGTAGTGCAAATAATTTCTGAGCTAACTGCTAACGGTTCATGCGCAAACACCTTTGAGAGCAGATGTGATCCTTGCACTTACACAATTCATAGAAATAATTTTCCTGGCTATGACTTGAAAAGCTGGACTCATATTTCATAACAAAGAAGGGGTGTTGGCCTGAGCCTGGCAAATACTTGGCCACCTTGATGAGTTCAGCTGCCTCCATGTCCCTGTGTGCAGTGTCTGACAGATAAATGCTAAGCCTTTTACCCTCAGTAACTTGAAAAGCTTTTATTTCTTCCCAAAGCATGAAGGTAGGAGTTGGTTTTTTTTTTCTGAACTTCTTAACTAAAATTCCCTAAAAGAGTAATAGCTGAATTCTTCTCTTATCTCTTGTTTATTTTTAATGCACCTTGGCTGCATTTTGCTAGGCATGTTTTTCTGTATGTGGAACAGAGATTTAGTATCATTTCTTGAATCTTTAACGCCACTCCTTTGGAAAGAAACCCATTCTCTTAACTATTCTGAAAAATGCAGCAGAAGCTGTAATTCTTGAGTGGCTCTAAGTAAAACTACAGACTCTTTTTCCACCAGGGAACAGATGAGGAAGGTTATGTGGTATGCGGAAAAGGCAGAAATTTCTTGTAGTCAATAACTGCGTGGGTGAACAAGTACAGTAACTTCATAAATAGCAGAACTGGTGAATGTCAACAAAAGTTGTTCAGCTTAGTTGAAAATCACAAAATTAGAGATATGACTCAGACTTATACAAATCTGTTTCTCCATTATTTTAATGGATTTTGCATTTGAGATGTGCTTCCCTAGATACAGGAACGATGGGTGTGAGGCTGGGGATGATGAAGATCTTGCTGCAATTCAAGGTATGAGGCAGGAGCTGGACTGCCAGTTTGTGAATCACAGCTCTGTGACTTGCTCCAAACAGAAGTGATTTTAGCCCCATGTTCCACAGGTATATCTCTGTCTCCACTGTGACAGCCAAGAAAGGTAGAATTATAGCTCAGGTCTCTTCGTACCCCTGCCCAATGGATCTTCAGTGTAGCTACTCAAAGCTGTGCACAAAACCCTAGGGTTGCTCATTTGTTCCCTTTAACTGTTCTTAATTCTGTTTGGGTGCCTAATCACTCAAATGATCGACTTCATGAAACACTCACTATACGTGGTGATTTGCCATCATTATTCCTGCTCTCTTTGTAGATGATAGCAACCTTTTCAGTGGGACAACAGTCTAAATAAGATAATGAATACATGTCCCACATTCCAAGGGAATATTCATTCATCCAAGATTTAGGGATTTCTCATCTCTTCCAACAAACTGTCCCTCAAAATAGCTGCAAACTGCAGGAAATAAAACTCTACAATTAAATGTGATGTAACTGTGTCACTTGCTTTTGAGAAATAATTTGTGAATCACTTCTTATACCTTTTGACCACTGTAAATCAGGCTGACCTTTATAGCTGGAGCAACCATTCCCATTCCCATTCAAAGCTGAAGCTCAGCTGTGTCCAATGGGCCATCATCAGCATGCTCCTCCGACCTCCTCTTCCTCAGGATTTTCACTTCCTCAAGTAGAAAGTGTTCTTAAATTCATGCAGTCTTGCTGCCTGCAGCCCTGGACCCCAGCTGTGCCGGGAATCAAACAGCAATCTTTCATGTGCAACAGGCTGTACATGTGAGGACTTTCATATAATATTGATGAGATTAAAGGGTCTTCTTGACTGATTTTCAAACTTTAAAATGGAGAGTTAGGATTTAAAAATCTTGCTACTGTTTCAAAAGAGAAGTCCGTCCTTCCTTCCTTCCTTCCTTCCTTCCTTCCTCCCTTCCTTCCTTCCTTCCTTCCTCAATTCCTCCCTTCTCCGCACTTTTCCTTTTTTTCATTCTTTTTCTCTTCTCTCTCTCCTTCATTCCTTCCTTCCTCATTTCCTTCCTTCTTTTTCTCTCTTTTTCTCTTTCTTCTCACGTGTTTAATATGTATTCAAGACTGCCCTATCAAAAGAATTATTAATTAGACAATCATTTAGATATTGGATCTCATTTCATTTTTTCTCAAATATTTATGAGACATGCATATTTATGAAAATGCTCATTTTGTAATCTGTAAACCGACTTTGAGTTTGCAGTCAGAATTTCATCTTTCCAGGTTTTTGCAAAATCCTATTGCTAAATCTGACCTAAATCTGTTAAATATTGACTCCAGGCTTGTCAGGCAGAAATGTTATTCTGGTAATAAAACAACTCTATTAAAGATCATTGATATTATAAGTGAGATAACTTCACAACGTGTGTATCAGTGTTTATTTTAATGAAAGGGATTTCCTGGCACATTGTCAGCTAAACGTTTTATGCTGAGAGCTGCCTGGAAAAAAAAAAAATTGGACATGCTAAAATCAGCCTGTAACAGGGCTTGTGTTTTTGGTTTTAAGTCTTTGTAACCAAAAGTGTGTAAATGGAACTGCATCCAGTAAAGCACAATAATTTATTTTAGAAATTAGCAAGCCCAAGTTCCACCTATAAAATCATTCTCTGTGATGTGCGACTGGCCTTCATTTCAGTGGCCTTGATTTATAGTTAGAGTTTGTTTTATTTTCAAGGGGTAGACACTGGGAAGCAGCCGGACAGAGCTATTAAAGCTGTTGTGCACAGCAATTTTTCAGGGATTTATTAATTCTTGCAGAGTATAAGCCAATGAACTGAGCATTTTTCAGTGTGAGAACACCTTTTGTAAAAGGAGGGTTTCTTGATGAATAGATGTAGACAGCACAAAACAAAACATATGGGCGTTTGTTGTATGAACTTAACCGTTTGTGTTTAGCCACAGTCTCAGTTGCAATGACATTTAGCAATCATGTAGTTCCACTGTTGGTGGTTTTGGCCCCAGGTTTTCCTTGATTGTCTCATTGATGCCTGGTTGTTGTACAGAAAAATGCCCCAGATTGTTACAAAGAAGAAAGACGATCAGAATAACTTAATTCCAGTGCATAGCACAAATGTTCTCTACAACAGAAATGCTGATATTTTCAGATAAACTAAGGTGGAATCTGTCTTTGTGGCCTATAATATATGGAAGTGAATTCTAATTAAAACCATTCTAATTAAAGAGTATTTCAGTCAGTAAATCTATTTAAAACAAAATTGCGTGTCAGCTACTCCAAAATTGCAGTATTTGCTTAAAAAGCATTTGTTTCTTTTACTCTCTCTCACACAGGGTTTTCTTATGTTCTTTGTTTTTGAACATGTCAGCTGCTATTAGGTCAGAGTTTTTTGAGGAATTCAAGAGGATAGACACAGGGAGTACCTGGGTTTTTTAAGCACAAATGTGTTCAGATCACATGCCATTCACCAAATGTGAGCAGCTGTTCCTGGCCACAGGTGAGGTGTCAGGTTCATCTAGAAATGCTGAGGGAAGTGAAGGGACAGGTATCTGTTGATGGTAATGTTGTAGGCCATGGTAGCAGCTCACTCAAATTGCAGAGGTCATGCAAAAGGCTGAGTCTTCTCTTAAGTTACCATTAAAACCACGGAAGACCACAGGTGTGTCAGGAGAAGACTCCTAATTCATGTGGTTCAAGTACATACTTGTGTTCAGAATGCAGAGTAAAAACACCCTATCATAGTGCACTTAACTTTTCCTTCAAAGTTTCCCATGCTAGTGAGTAAAAGATGGGTGAATTGCTTCTCCAATTAAGTCCTTTTTTCAGGAGATTTGTTCTCACCTTTGTGCTAAAAGATATTCAGGGACTATGCAACGAGTCCAACCCCAGGAGACATGCAGTGGGCTCAGCTCCCACTGCTGAAGACAGCAGGCTGTAGCCTTCGTGTGACTGAAGGCACTCAGCACTCTTTGGGTTTCAGCTCCATGATACAATGAGATACAGAGGTGGCTGTGAAGAACAATGATCTGTCCTATCTGAACAAGTTAATCAGGCAGGCAGGTTGCTATCCTGCAATTGCCATTCTATGCAGTCCCACACTTACCTTTGTGGGTGCTGCAGAAGCAGGTGAAGAGAACTGAAACCACTGGAGTTATTCCTGTGTTGATAATGAAAAAATCACTGCAAATGGTAGGGTGAATAAATAATTTACGTGAACAGTCTTTCTTCCTAAGCACTGGTTATGCAAAGTGCTCAGCAGGCTTGATTTTGCAAGCCTCCTAAATGTTATGCTTTAGCCTGTATGCAGCTATGTGGCACTTTCTGAAGGGTTCAGTGGGTACACCAGCTGGGATTGCAGCCCAAGGAACAGCTCGGAGAAAGAAAAAAACATGAATTTGATTTAGGGAGATTAAAAAAAAGGGTAATTTGCAGGTTAATGGTAATCCCAATTGTTGGGCAGTTCAAGAGGGTAAGATGGAAACTATTTGTATGCTAGTGATGTTGCACTGAAGTTAAAGGCTTTTGCAACTAGGTCAAATGACCCCCCAAAATCGTCACATTTAGACATCTAGAGTTTTCTGGCATTGTTTCAAATTGTGTGTGTATGAATCCTTCAGAGTTGTCAGCAAAACTCCCAGGTGTCTTGAAGCTTCTTTGAGGAGTCTTCACAATGATATGAAGAGAAGACAGGTACAAGCACTGAAATGACTCTTTCTTTCCTTTTCCTTCTCTCACCTACACAAGGTTTCCTCTGTGAAGCACTTAGTATTTTAGCAAGTAGCATAGCTGTGCCATGTCTGTCTAGTATCACCTTAAGTACCATGGTAAAACTTTATCTTAGAGCCAGGTCCCACATTGCAGATTCAAACCAGAGATGTTAACGTTCATTGACATTTTCCTTTGATTGGGCCAAAAGAAGACTGAAATTGATAAGAAAGAACCGGAGGTGACTGGACTGACTCGCTATACACCTTTTCTCTGTCGTGAAGGCATGTACAAGCAGGATAGGTTTCTGAAAGGCAGGATCATATTTTGCCTTCACCACAGACAGAAAAATCTGATGTTAACAAATTTGCCTATCCTGGTTTCAGTGTGTCAAGATATTAGCTGCATAGCTAACAGAAGCATGAGTAAAGCTGCCTAGTCTTAGCTCTCCACAGCATTTTGGTTCAAACCCTATGCCCCTAGCCCTTTCCCACCCCACCTCTGAGCCAGGCATGGCAGCACAGTGCTCGACCCGCGCTGCGCCACCTGTGAGGAGCTGCTCCGCAGGAAACCACACGTGCGAGCGTTGTGTTGTGACAAGCTGGGAACGGGTCTGCCTGTGCAGGTCCGGGTGCCTGTGCTTGTGAGATACGGTGCCTTTGTTGTGGTACATAGCCTGGAAGGGAGCAAGAGGCAGAGATGCTGGCAGAATGACAGCAGGAGGGCTGAGCATCCACTGCCTCACCGGACGGGTGGGGGAGGACCCAGGGGAGGATGCGTCAACCTGGGTCCAAGTTACCCCATGCCCCGGGGGCCGGACCCCTGCTCTGTAGCAGGGTGAGCGAGTAATGCAGTGGTACTCAGGCTTGCGTGCCCACGCTCTCACCAGCCTCAAAGCGTGCACTCCAGAGGGAAGCTGAAGTCTCGTAACTGAGTGTTAATTATGTCTGAGTGGATTCTAGAGAAAAGGAAAACCATATACTGTATCAGCAGAGAAATGGTTTCACTGTGAGGAAACTAATGATGCTTTTATCAGGAACAATATAAAGATTGCTTTTTTACTAGTGTGTGTCCCACAGGGTTTGGACTATGAGATATTTCTGTATCTGGCTTTAGGTTCCTCTGAGCTTTTACATAATCAAATCAATATAGCTATGATTCACCCTCTGGCAACAACTGCTCCTTGCAAGTTGCTGCTGCTTCTTTAGTGACTGAAGAGGAAATAAATAAATAAATAGAAAGAAACTTATTACAAATCCGTAAACATTGATTTGTTTGGTCTTAGATTTTACTTTTTTTAATTGCCAGGGAAAAAAAGAAGAAAAAAGAGGAGGAGGCAGGAGGATATATGAGTTTGTGGTCAATGGGGCAGACATGATTTCTAGTCTGATACTTTGGGGGGAAAAAAAAAGTGGACTGATAGGATTTCATGAATCAACATAAAGTATTGTCCAGACATAGACTGAAGGGCAGCTTGGGCAAGGAAGGGGCAGAGGCTGCAAAAGCCAAGATGGGCCCAGAGTCAAGAGAGGGGAGTATTTGACTTTGTGCTATCAACAATGAATTGTTTGAATCTACATCTTGTCTTATACATTGCTCAGTGGGAAGTTCCAAACCTGACTTGCCTATCTCCAGGTTCCAGGCAAGCAAAGGAAGACCAAAAAAACCCCAAACATTAAAAATTTTAAACCAAAATAAAATAAAAACAGCCCAGAAAAAACAGCTGGACTTCTTTCTATGCCTCCATCATTCTCCCACCCCTGACCCTAAGACAATTCCATTCATTCCATAAATTCTCCCTCCCTCCCCACTCATCTCTCTTCTGGTATCATATTGTTATCATCACAAATATCTTCCCTCTACAATTGCTGGTGCAGCACATCACTCTGGCACAGTCATCACACAGTGGTGGAAGTGACATCTCTCAGGATCATCTTGTCTTGTTTTTCTCTTGGCTGACATCTCTGTTCCACCGAAAGAAAAGGAAAGACTGAACAAAAAAGATCACTGCCTTTCACGCAAAAGCAAACCCACCTTTTATACAGACTCAGTTTCATCCTTTCTTAAGGGCATGTGCTGTCAGGCCGGACTTTGGGAGGAGGGTGTCCAATGGCCCTGTTAGTGAAGGAAACTCCTTGGGGCCTTACCAGGCCACTTGCTCAGTGTGGCCACCTCAGTCGTCGATGTGTCAAATAACATTCCAGCGCAGTGTTAATCCCGAGTGAACTCCTGGCTAGTGATGCTCCTGCCTCTGACAGGCAGGCCTGTTGATGTTTGTAAAGTGCCTTGGGATCTTTGGGCAGATGGTGTCACCGGCATTAGCTTTTGGAATTTCCAATTGGATTTCGATATAAAAATGGAAAGCACATCTTTCCCTGCATTCCCTCTGCCTCCCACCCTGCCCAGCCCCATTCCTTTTGAATTTTCTTGAGGTTTTCCACCATTTATTTTTTTAAAAAGAAAGGATATCTCTCTTAGTAAGTCCTGGGAGAATAATCTGCTATTTTCCAAGTACAGGTCATGGCAGGAGTAATACAGGGGGCTGTTCACATTTCAGGCCCATTCATTCCTAATGTAAACTGTTTCCTTCTGGAGATCTAGCAGCAAGCTTAACATGGCTCCACGTGCTCCCAGAGGTGGGTATTCCTCTGCCCTAGAAAGGCACTGTTGTAATAGCACAGATACCCTGGGAGACCCTACAGCCAATGTGCAACGCGACTGGCCAAGAAACTTCAGAAAGTATTTGTAAATGATTTCTTGAGACTCAGTGCAAAAAATACTTAGTGGATATATTATTTCATACATAGACTTTGACCGGATTATGAAAATGATATATTATTCCTTGAATAATTTGAGAAAAAATCTGTTCTTCAGCCATTACTGTTCAACCAACAGTGATAAACACCTTTGTGCTAGAGGGATGGGTAACCTGTAGCCGTAAATACTACAGTGTGCATTGTATATATTTTGAACCTTGCTTTTTTTCCAGGTGTCTGATGATCATGGCTACTGCTTGTGATTAAGCACCGCCTTTTCTTTGTTTTGAAACACAGGGTAGGCTTTTTTGCTCCCTTTTGCTGCACAGCTCCGGAAACTGCAAGACTTTGAATCCCTGGAAAAATAAAACCAATTTTAATCCTACAAGTCGGGGAACCACTAACATCCCAGTTCACACAGAGATAACAGTAACGCTCCTGTGTAAAGCCTTATCTCCCCTGTGCCCTGACAAAACCTTCTCAGCAAAAATGCCTCATTTTGGTGAAGTTATTAAGGGTTTTATCCTCATCACCAAAGTACAGAACAAACGGGTAGGAAAACTGATGAGTTTTGTTTGTTGGTTCTGTTTTTTCCTCTTATAGTTTCTACCTTTATTTTATCAATGTGGGTTTTCTTTTCCCAGTCCAGAGAAAGCTAGTCTGTGCACACATCAAAAGAGTTGACCGAATACGAAAGTTATGTGCAACATTAGCTTGGTGTCTGCACTTCCAGGAATGAACGAGACACTATGGAGGCACGATCCCAGCTGGTGCAAATTGCCATCCCCTCACAGAAGCCAGTGGACCAATGACAATATAAGCCAGTCTGCTCCTTAGTGCATGAGGGTTCGACTTCCTGCAGCACAGGCACTCACACACACAAAATCAGAAAATACACTTTAAAAATCTAATAATATTTACTTGAGGCTTTTAAACTCCTAAGGGGTAGATAGATACAAGGCAGTAAACCAGCAGAGGGAAAGAAAAACAGTTAAAAAAAACCCAATAAAAAATTCTATAGGAAGGAAATTACACCCCCCATACACTCACATGTTCTCCCCCTCCCCCCTTAAAAGGGGAAAAAATTAAAAAGGGAGCTAATTGTTGTGCTTGCTGTGGTGGCTTGCGTGGAAATGAACCTATGAGTTGAAGGCATATGGTGCTTATGTTGGAATTGTTTTCTAAACAGACTTTTTGCCTGTGTGTCTTTTTCACCTCTTTCAAACATCTTGTGCCAAAAGCAGTAAAAACACTGCTGCATTAAACATAAATCAGGGCCCTGTGCCTGCAAAGGACCTCTGTTGTTGGAAGGGGGTTATTGGACTAGGGATGAAAGGAGACCTACCACCGCATTGATCTGAGGTGATAGTGTGGAGCATATTCAGCTAGGATGCTTCTAGCTAGTTATGACAATGTGGAACATTCAAGCAATTAATGAACACATGCTTCAAGTAGAAAGGCTGAACAAGGGATTTAACTGGATGTGCATTTTTCTTCCACTAAATGTATTCTAAAAGATTACACTTTTATGTATTTGCTTTGATAGAGTATTTTACCTATCCAGAGTAACAAAGGGCCCATATTAACAGGCAAAAGTATATATTGGCTATTTGTAGAACAGTGTGAAACCATTTGTTAAATAATTTTACATAAAAGGAGCTACTCTGCAAGTTACCACAAATTCACTATAAATTTAGTGTGGGGACAAGCTGCAGTATGTCACACCTGCAAACAATTTTCAGAAGCCCAAATCTGAGAATTTGTTCCCTGTGTTGCTAATTTGCAACTCATTTCGGTAAGATTTTAACCCTTCCATGCTAAAGGCATGGTTCACGTCTGTGATCTCTTCAGACCCCCGCATCATGAGGTGGATCTATTTGCTTCGTACTTGCAACAGAAACCATCGGTGTAAATGCAGACTCTGGAAGAATTTGTGCTAGTGGTTTATGCACTTGAATATGTAGTGTATGACCGTTTACATACACTAACGGGTACGTATGACCTTTACACAGAAAAGGCAGTGAACAAGTGGCTGGGGCTTTTATGTAGGCTGTGGTTGGAAATCAGCTTAAAGTGAAAGCACTTGCCCTTACAGTCTCCAGATATTTTATGCAACTTTTTACTGAGTAGGGATATTAATCTAGATATGCTAACTAAACTTTCCTGTGTATCCAGCCTGCTGAATTCTCCTCCTGATACCAAGAAGGGACAACGCTTCCTTATCAAATCATCCTGTCAACGGGTGGCTGAGTTTCTACAGGGTGTCATACAGACTGAACACTGTTCATAAAGCGCTTGGGAATTATGTCTGCTTTTGGAGACCGGTAGAAACCCATCCACATGTTACACGCCGGGGAAGCAGACTGAGGAAGGCACCAACAATGCAGCTGCGCCCTCCCCAATACTCGTTTCTGTGGCGCACTGCTGAGTGACTTCTGCTGAGATTCTGCTTAGTCATCTGTTGAGGGTTATTTCTTGTGTTGGGGACAGACCCTCAGCTGCAGTACTGTCATTCCTAGCACTGCCTGTGTCTTCTTGTGCAGGGGGAACAAACCTGTCCTCCTCACCGCCGCAGATGGCGAGTGCATGCCACATGCGTGTATGGGTGGGTGTGTGTGCCCTCTCAGGTGAATGGAAGGAAGGTGCAGGAAAGGTAGCTTTCTTGTACAGGGCTATGAAGAAAAGGCAACATGGCTACTCTGCAAGCAGCCTTGTGGCAGGGCCAGAAAGAAATGGGGCTTTGGCGCTGGGCTCTTCAGCAGATCCTAGAACACCCATCGCTCTTGGAAGCTCATAACCCCTCTCCTTCCACAAGGAACAAAGCCCAGGTGGAAACTCTGAGCTGAAATGTATAAAGTTTCCTTTCTTCAAAGTGCTTTTATTCTCTTGGCATAGGGACAAATTGTGCCTTGAGGGCCAGATCTGCAAGTGGATCCATATGGAGAAATCTTTATGTGTTGGGAACATCATTCAAGTCAACAGGACGCTGTGAGGGCACAGAAGCTTGCCAGGTCCAGGCTGCAATTTGAAGTGTGTTTTGTGTTCCTTCAAGGTAAAAGGCATACTATAAACCTAAGCAATAATTCTTTTAATAAGAAAACTCTTGTGCTTGTTCTTCTAACAGCAGAATGGAAAAGAAGACCATAACCTACAGAGCTTCTATACAAGAGAATTTATTTTTTCCCAACAGGTGGAAGGAATTTCATCTTGTACTTTGAGCTACAGGGAAAAAATAATCCAATGGATAGCTTATCCGTACCACAGGTATCAGAAAGAGTACAAGTCTTAAGAGATCTAACCTAATTATATAGTAAAACTGAAGGCATTCCAGGCAGCTGCAAGCCATGCTGTGTCTGTTCAGGGGACAAGATGACAAATTCTTTTAAAAAAAAACCCCACCAAACCCTATAAATTGTTACTGAGTGAACTTGAAAGTACATTTAGGGAGATCTGGTTATGGCATTTGAGAGCAATGTGGGACCATAAAGATAGTATTGTATATATTACCTTTGTGTTTCATACATGCTGTTGTTGGCTGCAACCTGACCTGATGAGATGAGCATAAATCTGGGAATCAGAAACTTCTGTGATTTTATTCTCTATTCTATTTATTTGCTATATCACCTTGAGTAAGTGACTAAATCTATTTGACAGAGGTCTTATGTGTAGTTGCCTGTTTGATATGTGTAAAGGGTTTGCAGGTCAGCTGGATAAAGCTTGAAGGTGGAGGCTGAAGGCCGAAGGCGCTTCTCATCTTCATAAAGCCAGCACAGAGACCATGTTAGCAGTCTCCTCTGCAGGGGGCAAGGCAGTTTCAGCATGCAAATTAGGTCCCCCTTTGCTTTCCTATTCAGTGTTATAAGATGAAACTAGACTTTACATCAACTAATTTGGGTCCTTCTGTCACTATCACAATATAAGAGAGGGATTCTTGGCTTCTCTTTCAATTCAGGTATCATAGGGACCTTCTATCTAGTAAGAAGATAAAAAGGTTACAATTAATCCAATAAAGGTTACGTGTCATTTTGTTAGATGTCTATCTCCAACAGAAGTCCAGCCTTTCCTTTGCAAGCCCACGTTTCCCTGTGAAATCCCTGCTCCCATTACACGTGAACTGCAGAACACATGCCGGTTGTTGATTTCAGTGGAAGGAGAACTGGGCCTAAAAGAGCTGCCTAACTTACTTTGCTACATATTGTAAGATCATTCCTCACTGGAACAGAGAGGCACCAGATGGGTGGTAGTGGTTTGGAGGGAATGTGTACCCTGCAGTCAGGGTTTTTTTCTTTTTCTCTTGCCTGCTCTTGACCTTTCAAGAAGTATGTTAAAATGACTACAGTCCAAGAAGGCATATTGTATATAAAATGAATGACAGCTCTTAGCGCCACCAAGAAAATCAAACCCTTTGTTTATTTAAGATTTTTAAAAATACATCTGGGAGTAGAAGTCACAGAGTTATAAATGAGCTCCCCGACCACCACCAAAAAAAAATAATTATAATAAAAATAATGGTACCATATTCCCTGATAAACCTGTGCCAGAAAAGCTCTTGGGGTTCAAGTTTTTGTCAGTCCCCAGCTTTTACCAATTTAGATTCTTGGCAGCATATTTAAAAAAAAATGTAGAAGGTATTTGAGACTGCAATCCCTCAGGTACTAAATCTAGTGTTTCCTGGCACTAGATGAATGTTACTGGAGTTAAAACCTAGCACCATAGCACCAGATCTCCATTGCTGTTCATATTTATACTTAACAGACAAACATGTCATGCTTTCAATATCCCTTTACACTGCCAATTTTTTCTCACATTTTTTTCTCTGATAAAAGCAAAGGTGAGAAAGTTCCATGCAGTGGCTGACATCAGCCTGTTTTTGTTTGCTTTTCAAACTTGTAGGACACACCCTTTCCACCCTGAAATTGTTGCTTTACACTGCTTTTTAATTACCTACTTTGCAGCAAAAAAAGAAGGAAGAGCAGATACCTGCCAGGTATATCCACGTCCTCAACCCAGCAGAGCAAGGTTTCTACTCTGCATAGGTGGAAACGGGAGGTTTCTGAGACTCTCATCCTGAAACTTCAGACCAGTTCACGCTGGCATCTGTCACGCTACAGACTAAGGCTGCCTTGCAGCCAAGTTAGCCCGCTCCGCTCCACCTCACGCCAGATTATCAAGCACAGTTTGCTCTCCAGCCACACCTTCCCTATTTTCTTTTTCCCCCACACTCTTCTCTGTCACCAAAGACTGGGGATTCTTAGTCTAAATTCAGGGGGATTCCCAGTGCTGAGGCCTCGCCATGCAGGGACGACCTGGCCTTCCTATTCCCTCTGCTGTGCAAGGTCATCACACCTGAAGATGACCTTGAAGACCAAGTAGATAGTCTGACCTCGCACCATGGAAGTGAACCCCAGTATGTCAGCTGACTTTGGGACAGGTCCATAGAGCCTCCTCTGAAGACTGTTTTTGTTCTTTTTTTTCCAAACTTAAGTCTTCACCTTAGTGCAACAAGCACCTGCCATAGACCATCTTTAGTGCTGCCTGATCACATTTCACTGTTCATTCTTCTCACACTTCTTTATAGAAGTCACCTTTCTTAATTGCTGTTGTTTCCATACATTTTTGAATCCTCAAGGACTTAAAGAGAGAATTGCTTCTGGTATAAATCCAGACTCCTCAGCAAGTGGAGGATTCAGTTCCCAATAATCACTGTTTTCACCTGACCTTTCCTCTTAAAATGGAACCACCACCACTGACCAAAAAAATGGATGTAAGGTGCCTGGCTATTGGTGAAACCAGCTATTCTATGTATTCATGATGTGACTGCAAAAAGTAGTTATTTAGCTCCACTGATTTTGCTACCAAGAATAATCAAAACAATGAGCAAAAGGAGCAGATAAAATATCTGAAGTCACTTTTACATTAAGGTATTATAAATCATCAAACTCTATTCTTGTTTCCATCATGCATCCTCATCTCTTTTTCAAACTCATGGAGCTATCCAGAATATAAATCTAGACAGTGACTGACCCAGATAGCATCTTAGCTCCCTTCTGTAAAAAGACAGATCTCTCTACTGCTTGCATTCCCAGCATTCAGTAGGTGCCTTGATCTGCTGAATCCTCCAAAGGAGAGGAAAACTGAAACACAGGCATCTGAAAGATTTTCTCCCTCAAGGATATTTATCTCCAGAAATGTATGTTTGGAATCACACAGGGGTTGTCCCCTTGCCTCTGAAACAGAGTTTGGCCATTCGCAATCTCTTCTGTTCTTGTCCTTTTTGCTGCCTGCCTTGAGATCTGCCCTTGCAATATGGAAAAGAGAGAGGAGAGACATGTGTGAATCTGACCCGTGAGGGAATAAGGAGGGGAGAAAGGTTGGGTAAGAGAGGTTGGTCATATATTTTCTGTATGATACTCAGCTTCGTATTGATTTCACCCATTTGGTGGACTAAACGTGAACCTAATAATCAGATCCTGCTTAAGCCTTGTGCTTCCCTGGTAATTGACTCTTGCATATTGATTAAGATGTTGATGTGTCCCAGTATTTCTCAGTGCTAATGCAACTGAGAATGGGCCTTCTCTCCCTGCGTTCTCAGCACTCTCTGTACTGCTGTCACCACACTCCCTTTAATGGATAAGGCTGTCATCCTAAAGCTAGAATGTCTTGGAGGCACAAAGACGAAATTAACTGTTCAATAATTTATGGGACATGGAAAAAACTTTACCCAACAACTTCAATTGATTGCTGTAAGTGTTTTGACTGCACATGCCTGCTTTGCATAAAGTCAGCTACTTCGCAGAGCCTGATTTCCATTTCCTGTAGTTTCTTGGCCTTTCCACAATATAAGATTTTAAAGAACTTTGGCTTGCTGCAAGGGATTTTCCTGTATTGTGCAGACCCGACATTTTTTTCACTTGTCTCTAGATTCATGTGAAAATCAGGATCTTCAGTGAATTATGGTTATTGAGCTTAATAAGCAGAGATTAAACTCAAGTGATTTAGATTGCTTTGAGACTGACCGGTTTTCCAGCTCAGGTACCACAAGATGGCAATCAGAAGACTGTACTGTCTGTGGCCTTGATCATAGGCAGGGAAACCTTTTACCGTTTCAAGCTAATAATTATTGAAATACCTTGTGATTTCAGAACCCCTGAAGTGAGCTCATGGACACAGTCCAGCTCCTGGAGATGTGAATTCATATCACAAAAGCAGACCAAAACAGTTTCAGCAAGAAGGTCTATGCAGCAAATTATGTCTTTTCTCAGAACAGTAGATGTTGTCATTTTGCTGGGGAAGCTGACACTGTATCATGTATTAATCAGTGTCAATAAGAACTCCATTCTCCGGGGATTCCAGACCAGCACTTTTCATTATTGCCAGAGTCTTTAAAAACAAAGTACTCTTCCCCATCCGGCTGCCCGTTAGAATTTTTTTTTTTTTCAGTTGACATCTCTTATTAAGCTTTCTTTTTGATAGTGAATTTCGTGATCATGAAACATGACACATGTAATGGTTGGTTAAAGCCAGGCACAACACAAAAAAAAGATGCTGGACATCCTTCTGTGATAATTTTTCTAATATATTTCCATTCTGCCCTACAATATCTCCTTCTGTATTCACAGTGACATATGACCTTTCCGTGGTACACTTTAAGTTTACCATTAGGAAAATATTTTTTTATTTTGGAGGAAAAAGGTTAAGAAATTCCTTATGAAGCATGAAAACTGATCTGAAGGATTTCAGTCTATTAGGACCTTGAGAAAGGAAGCTGAGTCTGCCATCTTCTAAAGGTGGGAGAGACTGTGTGGTATCAGAGAATGATGAGGAAATACTTACCCATATCAGCTTAATTTTGGGCTGTCATAGCACAGTCAGATTTTCCTGTTTCAAGCCCAGGTGATTCAAAGATTCTTAATTAACCAAGGTGGAATGACATTGATCTCCCTATTTATCCAAAGTGCAAATTTTCCAGTGAAACTTTAAGATCAGTGAGGTTGTGCTGAACTTACTATAATGACTGTACAAGGAGTTGTGTCTGTAGCATTAATTCGTGCTGGTAAGATCAGATATTAGCATATCAAAGCCTGACACTTTTAATGGGTATTGGACCTCAAGCAGTAGGAAAATGTCTTTAACATGTTGCAAATTCTTGACTTGCTGCTCTCACAAAGGAGCAGCTGGCCACAACCTGCAGTGAAGTGACATCTCAGAAGATCTAAGAAGATTTAGGCTTGCTATAGGAAAAGAAAAATCCATTTTTAGATTGTTTTATTGGTCAATATCCACAGAGTTAGCATATGGTTATCTAAGGCCGCATCTAGAAGAAAAGTTACGTAGTACATGCACTGTGAACAGGAAATCAAAACAGAATGAAGCGAATAATGAAACTGTATCCAGTTGTGTTTATTTGCTTTTCTCGTTTCAAGGTGTTAATCCTGTGTTACTGAGAACATTCCCAGAATATTTCCCAGATGGAGACACAAATGTACCAGCATTTCCTGCCTCTATGTACTGTATTTCCATTTGTTCTCCTTCGAGAAGCTCTTTCTAAACAGTCCCTCCAAGTGGGAGGATATGTTGATTTCCAGTTTATTGTAGTGCTCGGTAGTTCAGCACCAGCCGTCAGAATTTTCAGTAGTCTCTGCTGTTTGCTGCAGAGCCTGTTCAAAGTCCAGGCCTCTGGAAGGATCCCCAGGAGGACTACAGCTGGGCCTGTTTGGATATCAAAGTCCAAATTAAAAATTTATGCCAGTGTTTGAAAAATATCTGACCAAAATCTTGGTATGGATTAAATCTCCCTTGCCATTCAAGCTTATCCAACTGGGGCTGGAGGATTTATTTTTACAGGGAAGAAAGGACCAAATAGCTGCATAAGCTGATTCAGGTCAGATGTTTGTTAGCTAAATTATCACTGGTAATAAAACCTTCTAGACCTCACAGCAAGGCTAAAGGAGCTCTGGCTTTTTTCCTGCTCTCTCGCTCCTCATTTTCCTTCCTTCCTCCCTTCCTCCTTTCCTCCCTTCCTTCCTTCCTTCCTTCCTTCCTTCCTTCCTTCCTTCCTTCCTTCCTTCCTTCCTTCCTTCCTTCCTTCCTCCCTCCCTCCATAGGCTTTTTTTTCATTTTTCTATTTCTCTCTTTTTTACTTTTCCTTTCTTCTTCCTTTCCTCATCTCTTTCCTTTCCTCCTTACTTCCCTCCCTTTCCTTTCTGTTTTATGCTTTACGATAGAACTCACAGGAAATCAGTTGCTCACTACTTTGCATACAAGGAAACACATTCGCAGTGGGAGACAGAAGCTCCCGTACCTCCCAGCAGTAAAGTGGGACATCAACAATACACCAGTACCAATATGTTGCTGGAATAATTCCTTGGGTTCTGCACTTCACAGCTGAATGGAAAGCAGACAAGAGCTTGCTCAGTCACCCTTTAGTATGAGTCTTCTGTGGACGGTTATAGGATGAGGCTGAGCTTACAGGGACAACTGAGAAGTCTAAAGAGGCTGTGTTTTTAGTTGACAAATAACACACTTAGCATCTTCCTGCAATATACTGTTTAGAGCCAGTCAGATATCTGCTGACTGTTTTTCTGCTAAGAGAAAAAGGTTAAGGGGGACACACTTGTGTGCCTGTCAGACCTTACTCTGATTCTTTCCTGCAGGAAGCAGAACTCCGAATTAGCCAACTATTTCAAAAGACTGTGGGTGAAGAATAAAATGTCTAAGTTACCCCAGTTAGGTCCCAAATGCAACAGTGGATCAATGCAGTTAGTCTGGTTTGCTGCTTTTCTTTGGAAGAAATCCCTAAAGTTTGTGGAGAGCTGGCATCCTTCACCCCAAAAGCTCATAAGATCACAGAATTCTCCAGGCTTGGTCCTGCTCCATAAGAAGTCTTTGTACTCTTTGCATGAACAACTTCTGTTTGTTTTGAACCTACCTCCCATTTGCCACTCCCTAGTTCTTATGGTGAAAAATAAGAAAGCAACGGATCGCTATCAGACTCCTCTGTGTCACCATGATTTTAGAGATAAGAGAAGGAAGGGATTCAAGCCTGCCTGGGAATTGTATTTTCTGGCCATGTGTGGGGCTCAGATTAGACAAGCAGATAGATCTGCCCTGCAGCTACGTCTAGAAAAGCCTAGCACTTCAGTCTCACAGAATTAGCATAGTATCCAGGCCAGGAAGCTTGTAGCCTTTTCTGTGTCCTCTTTGCCAAGCCTTTGCTCTTTCCCCAGGCAGGCCTGGCCAAATCCTGCTGGGTGCAAGTGGGCACACAAGAGAGTACTGGCCACCTTTCTGGGGGCCTGCAGGGCTTTCTGGCCGCTGGTGAGAAAGCCTTGGGCCATTTCACCCAGGGCAGAGGAAGGTGTCAGATAGGAGGAAATGTCACCATAAACTCATGCCAAGGAGCAGCAGTGGGTCCAGTTTGAGGCCCTTCAACAGGAGTGTCATTCAAAAAGGTGTCTCCAACCTGAGTCCTTTGCAGTGTGGACCACCCTGCAGGAGCCCTACCACCCGTTCTGTCGTATGACCATCATCCACTGCCAGCCACCACTGCACGTGTTCCAGGCACCTTTACAAGTGCTGCCTGGAAGGCACCAGCAAACAAGAACATCCAGGCAGCACAACCGTACATGGGGTCTGCTCCCACCCAGAGTACCCCAGCAACTGTGGCAGGTGAACCCCAACACTCTCAGGTGGTTGACCTGCCTAGTGGAGGGCAAGAGGAGCAAAATAGTGGTAGTGGTAGTGTCGGCCCTGTGGCTTCTGGGGAGATTTTTCAATGGTTATTTTATTTTTTCACATAAGGCAGGATGTGCTCTGCTTTCCCAGACCATGCTCTCTAACCAGCAGACAGGCAGAGGCCCAGCACCCAGACTGGTGGCCCAATCCCACGTGGCAGGGAGGCTTCACAGCCCTCTGTTTTATTTTTTCTGCTTCTGCAGAGGCAGGAGGATGAGACCATGGGTAAATTCTCTTTGTTTCTTGCTGCCCTCTGAGGGCCAGACCAGAACAAAGCCAGTGTTTAAGTTCCCTGTTTTTCCTCAGTAATCTGCCCCAGGCCACAGCCCCAGCAGGGCCCCTGGGTGTGATGCATCTGGGTGGACTCCAGCTGGCCCACACAGGCCAGGGTGGTCTGTTCCTCCACACCCGCTGGCAGACCAAACGGAGCCAGCGGGGCGGGTAGCCATCTCCCTGCTCCCTGGTGGGCCTGTGCCCAATTGAAGATGGCCCAATAAACAGGGGGTGGGGGCTTTCCTTGTGTGCTGTGACTGCAGTTTGGCTTACTGAGCCAGCTCCCAGTGTGGAGGGATGGGCTGTTTTTAAATGTTTTCTCTTCTTTTTTTTGGTCTCCCAGTTGCCAGGCAGCCTCTGGAGAGCTGTTAAGTGTGGGCTGGCATTCAGGGTTTTCTCCTAGCTAGCAGCCTCTCTCTGTAAAGCCAATTCATCTTGCTTGCACTTGACAATGTGAAGAGGTTTCTTCACATGACAAGAATAAAGTATTTTTGCACTTTATAGCATGTGTCTCCTCTCTGAACTCCAAACCCTTGGGGAAGGTCTTTATTCCTGTCTTTCTCTCCCTTCTCCCCATCTTTCCACACAGCATTTGGGGATGGGGGCATCATGCCTGGTTCATGACCTACTCTTTCATTAAGTTGTTAGTTTCTATAGGGAGAGCCAGCCAAGGACATAAGTCTAGTAGGATGGTTGCATAAAGAATTCATACTGGTATAAAAGAACACAGAGCAAGACAGAGGTTAGGGAGAAGAGGTAGAAAGGTCTGGCTGCTTGATGCACCCAGGTTCATCTTGTATCTGGTGATAAAGGGAGTGGTTATCCATTCTGCCTGGAGGAACATTCTGAGGAGATGGGAATTATCCAGCCTCCCACTCCACCAGAACTGAATGGTAAAAAGTATGTAAATAAATGATTTTTTTTTTTTCCAGATTGGGAGTAGAGGTGGTTTTGCTGCAGCTGGGAAATCTGGCCTTGGGGAGCCTGCAGGTGTCAACAAGAGACAGCTGTCATGAACTCCCTGTAACCAACCCTTTCTTAGGCTTGCAGGGTGCGGTATTGTTGAGGGCCCTGGACCAGGGCAGCGTCTCATTTGCACAGGAGTGTGACTGAGCAGGAAGATGCTGGTGTGGCCACTGTGGGCAAGGCCAGTGTGGCTGTTTCATAGAATCATACAACCACAGAGCGGTTTGGGTTGGAAGGAACCTTAAAGATCATCTAGTTCCAACCCCCCTGCCATGGGCAGGGACACCTTCCACTAGACCAGGTTGCTCAAAGCCTCAACCAGCCTGGCCTTGAACACTTCCAGGGATGGGGCATCCACAGCTTCTCTGGGCAACCTGTTCCAGTGTTTCACCACCTGCTCCATGAAGAACTTCTTCCTGATATCCAATCTAAACCTCCCCGCTTTTAATTAAAACCTGTTACCCCTTGTCCTGTCACTACAGGCCCTTGTAAAAAGTCCCCTCCCAGCTTCCTTGTTGGCCCCTTCAGGTACTGGAAAGCTGCAATAAGGTCTCCCCGGGGCCTTCTTTTCTCCCAGCTGTAGTACAAACAGTTAGGAGGAAGAAGCCAGTAACGACTTGAAGATGACAACAAGTTATTAGTTCCTGCTTCTATCAGCTCAATGTTAACCTTAAAAAGCACATTTTCATTCTTTAATGCATTGCCTCATGGGAGATTTAGTCTGAAGCGCTAATGTGCCCATCCTGTCATAAAAGCCTACATTCACTGACTGAACTAAATCTCCTAGGAGTGTGTTCTTCCATGTGGGCTGGTGGGTACCTACACTGCAGACTGCTCCTTGTGATCAGAATACTACTGCAGCCCTGCAGTGAAGGTACGGTAGAAATGTAGGTCTTGCCTAGGTGTCTAGCAGAGCCTAGTGCTCTTGATGAACCATGGAGTGAATGCCTTCTTCTCTTGACATTTCTATACGCTTCCACAGATATTGCTGTCTTCTTCATTGTCCCTTCTTGCCCAGACCTAGTGAGAAGCCAGCTCTGAAACTCTCATTGCTGCCTCAGGCTGATTATCATTAGTTCTACAGCAAAGCTTCTCCTCATCTTCCATGGCCCTGCAGGCTGCTGCAGATGGAATGAGCAGCTCACAAACTAAGTCTTTATATGTCCTAACCAAATGGGAGTGGATGGGAAGGGGGAACAAATTCTTTCCCAGGTGCCCAAGTAGCTTAAAAGAGATGCACAGTCACAGGGCAGCTGGCTAAAGCTGGACACTGTCAAGAATGAGCTCATGAGAGCAGAATAAGAACATAGAATATTGGCTATTGAAATGGTTTAAGGTAATGAATATGTGAAAAGTACTTTGAATTTTCATTGGGAGAAATCTCTGTTCTTGTTATCTTTAAGATAGCTCTGCTCACCTTTCAGCATGTCCTGGGGTTACAGGATGTAGAAGGCTTTTGATTGTAAGACTTGAGACATCTCCCAGGATCTTTATTACTCCTCATGATCTTCTGGAATCACTCATAATTTTGCTTTCTTTTTGTGTAGTGTTGTGCTATTTTTCAAAAAATCTAACAAAGATAAGTCATCCTCCACTGAAAATACCACAGGAAGCCTGCATTTCTTCCTCACTTCGCTGTCTCTTTTTGCATGGAAGCCAGACTGGGTTGCATCACTAGTCAAAGGTCCTAAATTGAGCAATTGACCAGACACATGCTGGGACATCCAGATGTTGCAACCTTCCTAGATTTATCATTTAATTCTCTTCAGGGGTGTCATGTGCTTCTTGAGGGAAGCGAATACATCTCAGGAAAGGGCTTGTGACGGACAGTAAGGCAATCCTTTCTCAAATTCCTCCGTCTCTTGTCTTTACAGCATTGTGCAAAAGTGCATGTTCATTGAGCTTTCTTGGGTTTCCCAGCTTTCTTGGGAAGTAGTGGATACTGCTTCTAAGCCAGAGGTACACCATAGAAGGATTCATCTTTTCTTCTGAGGGAGTATGCATGATAGATAATTCTTGGTCTCTCTGAATGACTTGTTTGGAGATGCAGATCACAAATGACAGAGTTGAGAAAAAGATAGTGTTCATAAGAGGATAGAACTAGAATTGCCCTAGGCAACCAACTGTATCTCAGTACAAGGGTAGGGCACAGGGGAAGGATAATTTTGGTAAATGCAGAGGTAGGACTAGGAGTAGATAGATGCCTTTCCTTTTCCCTTAACCTCCTCATAGCTGGCTGCTTTCCACCCACCAAGCAGCTACAGTTTCTCATACGCCATGGGAACAGTGGCAACCTTCTCCGGCATGGCAGCACATCAGGCAGGAGCTGCTCTAGCAGTCATGCATCACCACCTCTGCCTAAACTGAGTTTACCTGAGGGAGTTGGATAGAAGCATGTGGCAGTTGACCCTTGCTCTGGTTGATTGTTGCTAACTGGAAAAACTTGAGGGACAAAAGGGCTTGATACCTCCTCCATAGCTGCACACATCACAGTAGGCAGAAACTGTGTACCAGAGCTCAGCGTACATGATTATCTTTTGCAGTTGTCCTACACCAGATGATTGTGTCTGTTGTTGCTCATGTAGAGAATTTGCAAACATAGATAAGCTGAGGTTCAACAAGCTGGTAGTTTTGGCAGATACATGCAGATTCTCACCTGCGAATCTGCAATCAGCTCCCAAGTATGATTGCAGTGGTACAGCACAGGCCAGATTCTGACCTCATTTACACTCTTGCCAATGCAGAATAACTCCACTGATGCCAAAGTGTGGGTCTAAAAGCTGTGCTGCTGTGGCCTGAGCTGGAGTTGCACTGATGTCCGGCATGAGAAAGTGTGTTTCCTACAGTGGACTGTGCATAATGAACCAGAATAATTGAACAATTGTGAACCAAAGCACAGGCACAAGTCTGGATTGTTTTGAGATCTAGGATAAATGTAGTGAATTTATATCTATTCCTTATCCTGTGGCTGTGCTTTCTTTTCTCTTTTTTTTTTTTTTTTTTAAACCAGAGTATCCATAGTAAAGTTTTTCCAGGTCTGATAGTATGTGGGATGCTCTTTTCAATGTTTACTTGTGAGGCTTCCAATCTGTAGATGTTGGGATACATCATCAGGATGATAAATCAGGTGGTATCCAAGTCTCCCTCCTCTAACGTAAGGGAAAGCTTCTGTTGATGAAACATGCACAAAGGTGCCCAATAGCTACATTAGGCATTGTTTTAGGTCCTCAGGGTGTTAAGTATTCCAGCTCAGACTCAATTGTATCTTAGCAAAGTGTGTCAAAGTGGCTGAAGACGGCGATGTATTACACAGCGGTTGGTATCTTACACAACTTTCTAATATGGCCCCTTCAGTCTGGACTGAGATTGAAGATCTATGCAAGAGTTGTTTGTGAGCAGAGACAGGAGATGCAGCACTGTAGTAAACAGGAAAAAAAAAAAGGTCTGGAAAAGAACAAATGGAGAACGAGAGGAATGGGTGGAGGGTAGAAAAAAGTTTAAAAGCAAGACAAAGAGGAGGAATAAGAAGACTCCACAGGTCAGATAGAATCTGATAAACTTTGACAAAAGCCTCAACATACTTGGAGGTGTTTTCTAAACCTTCTAACCTTGTAACACTTTCCCATCAATAGTCCAGAGGTGAAGTGATTTATGAATATACATGCTTACACAGTTCTCTGTGAGCATCTTGATAAGGAAAATATATCACCCAGCAGGAGGCTACACTGCACACTAGTCTCCTTCCTCAGAGAGAAATTCAGTGTTGTGGGCCCCAGCTATCCCTTTCTGACATACGCAGGGCGTGCAGTTTAGTTCTTCATTAAAAAACGTCCCATTGAGATGTTTAAACACAGATCTCCCTGTAAGGGTGAATACACTGAATTGCCCTCCATCCAATTCTTCTCCATTTAATTGGTATAAAGCAGCTTCCCCTTGGCTACTTCCTCCCTTGAAATTACATAAGTAGCCTCACTAGAAAGGCATAGGTAAATATTTTACACTGCTCACCATGGATTGGGAGCACAGCTCCCATTAGCCAGAACTGGAATCACGCGGCTGATTTTTCCCCTCACACTGTGCTAGAAGCATACCCTACGGGACGCAGAGACTGGGCTCCCAAGTGCCACCTTATGAAGAAGGTGTGGAACACTTTCATTTAATACTGCATGTGTTTCCATTAGCAGAGTCAATTGCTCTCCATCCTCAGTTTTAAGACTCCCTGTTTCTCTCTATTACAGCCCTGTTTCCAAATGCCTGCCAATCCTCCCTAGTCTTTCCATCTGAGCCTGCAAAGTTTTGATGATATAACACCACAGCATCTTGGCTTTCATTGGGTTTAAACTTTGTGTTTGCAATTACAGATGTGCTGAACACTGAGCACTTCTATTTCTCATGGGCTTAACTGCTGCTCAGGAAAGCTTATGCGCCCAGTGTACCGTCAGTTCGGGGTGGCAACTTAAGGGGTGCCAAGTACAGCATAGGCAGGAGTATCCTGAAACCTGCAAGGCACATGGAGAAAAAGCATGTGGCTGCTACTTTGATTCAGAGCACCACAGCAACTGTCCACGCTGGCACACATCCTACAGAGTGGAAAATTTATGTATCTGTAAATACTAAGCAAAAACCAGAATACATTCATCACATATGTAAAAATAGAGCTGTGGTTAATATACCATATGCTGTGGTCTGTTATGACTCTGGGAAGTGGTGTCTCTGCTACCTGCGTGGATATGATGTATCACTTGCCAGATACCGGCTTTCCTCCTTTACAACCATGTTGCTTGGTGCCACCACACTTTGTCTTTACCACACAGCTAACTCTTCCTGCCTAGGAAATTTGTGAAAGAAAAAGGCTTGTCTGTGTGGATTGAGGTTATGTCATGAAAGCTAGTGAGAAACTCAAATTGCCACTTACGAAAAAATCTGAAAGTTGTGTTAAAATACTAACTTGAAATTTTAACTTTCAGAAGAGTAAAATTTCATTTTTGTGTAACATCTTTAAAATAAAAAATAAGCATGTAAAATTCCACAATAACTTAAATAAACTATATGCTATGCTTTAAATTTCAACTCAATTAGGAATAGTAGATTAGACTTACTATTTGTATGAATGTATGAAGTGAAAGAAAATAAATCAAAATGGGAGAACACATCAGAAAAAATAATTTTACTGGATCAGCGTGATGTATGTTAACTTTATCAAGCGGCAACAGTGAGTAAAATAATTCCATTCGCCTATCTTTTTACTCAGATTTTCATTGAATTAAACCTATTCTTCAGAAGTGTTTTCATTTTTTATTTTAACCACATTCCTTAACAGAAGTGTTTATTAATTATTTTCACCAGCTTGATCCAGAACACAGCTGCTGTGAAATTCTATAACTGACCCACCTTCAACATGAAAATCTTTGCTACCTCCTTGCTGATCCTGTCTTTTGTTTTGAGTTCTTTGCTAATAAGTAATGAAAATGTTACAGCCTTACAGCTTGTTTTGTGGTTGCAATTACGTAATCATTATTAATGAAGCAACAATGTCAAGGCTGTGTGAAACCAAACTCACATTTAAGCACTTAAAATAAACAGATATAAAACAACAGATGTCTCAGTTTTTGTTCTCCAATGATTTCATCCCTTGTTAAAAATAAACGTCTGGTTTAAAAAAGAAAAGGGCTTTTCTCAACTCTTACAAATTAATTGAATCCAGAATCTGGTGATACAAGTAAGGAGTTCACTTTTTTTTCTTTTTTTCTTCCCCAAATGTTGTTTGTGGGGATACTTTTATTCAGTAAGCAATAAATTCACTTCAAAGCAATCCAGAAATTCTAGGAAGTCAGTGGTGTAATGGTCATCTGCCCCAGCTGAAGCGCTGGCCCCTGACATCAATCAGAGGTGTAGCTGAAGTGCCAGGCTTGCCTCCAGACTTGAGCAGCCTGAAAAGATTTTAGGACAGAGATGGTTTTGGTTCAGCTGACTGACACTGGTCCGTTACAAATGTTGGTTCAGATTTGGGTCAGAATTTGTCAATAGGTGCAGGGAGGTCTCTAGATCTGGGGAACCTCAGAAAGCCAGCATTTGGTTTTATGCAAACATCAAAAGTCCAGATGCTTATTTGAACCATCCACATCTGTTGTCTGCAAAACTGGGCTGGAAATTTAGCTGGAATAGGTTTCCCTGCAAGATTTCATAGACTTCATAGTTGAACTTGTGGCCAGAAATACCAGAGCTTCTTTTGGTATTTGAGCAGTTTTTATTCCAGTGCTAACTAGGAATGTGTACATTACATTTAATGAGGGGGTGGGATACGCAAAAATTTTAAAACTCTGCAAAGGTTCAGATCTAGCGAACAGACACTGTGAACAATAAAACACTTAATAAGAAATGAAAGCCGTATTAGCAATTTGTGAAGCAAAGCAAAAATATATTAGAAGAGAGGAATTTTTTATTTCTCTGAAGAATGATACTCAGTCTACCCCTTACCACAAGAAAACTTTTGGCAAATTATTTTTTGAAAACAAAAGCATAGAAAAAACACACTATTTTCTAGTTTCCATTTAGCTTTTTAGTGAAAGTCAGTGTCCAAATTTAAGATTTGTATATTATGTTTTTTTCCAGTCTCCCTGGCACTGGAACAAGTGCAAAACAACTACCTGTGCACTTTATTGCATATCTAGCACAATTTTAAACACACAAACCAAGGTTCTTGCAAATTGCATTCTAAGAATATAGCATATTTATGCTTACAGCACTATAAGCAATGACAAGATGTTTTGAACAATCTGTTTTCTCAAATTAGATTAACATCATGGAACAGCACAATCTGCTCATTGACACCAAAGGGACAAAAAAAAAATCACTGGTTTGTGTCCTCCTTCAGGACACTGCTTTGGCAATAGACGTTCACCACCTATGTCATCATGAAGGCTGGGATGCACTTTTAGAGCTGCTGTTCTTTAGAAGAGACACCAGGCTCCACACAGCTCTGCTGACAATCAAGCGATAAAAATACAGACAGCAGCCAAGGGTCCTTGCCAGCACTGTGCTCCCTGGTCATACCACACATGACATGCTTTTAAAGGTGATGGGTGAACAAAATTGCCTACTATGTGTGTCTGCCCTTAAGTCACTACCTTAAAAAAAAAAAAAATCACAAAAAAAGTTTTACCAGTGCAAAAGACTGGCAAACAGCTAATGCAACCTCTTCCTGCGCAGCACCCTTGATCTCTGTGGAAACACAGACTTTCCCACCAAAGCTGAAAGTGACGATAACCTTCCCCTTTTGTTCAGGCACTATTACAACCATACCAAGTTTGTGCATTGTGTAAGTACTCTCATATTCGCACTTGTACTGTTAATTCCGGGAACTACCAATTAAACTTCCTTCTAAATTTATTTATTACTACTTTCCTCTACAAAGCACAGTTTTTATTATCTGACAGAGGAAAACCAAACCCCAGGAAACTGAAACCGAGAGTGACCTATGGTTTTAACCTTCAATCAACATGAAAATAGGTGACTGCTTTGTTTTGCTGGGTTTTGCACATTATGACTGTACTTACAAAGAAATTCCTTGAAAGCATGTGTTGTGCTGAGTGGCTGCATGCAAACAGCTTTGGGACTAAGTAACTTTGATCTTTGACTTACAGTCTACAGGGCAAGGGTTAAAATCACGAGCTTTGTTGTCCCGTTGGCAGCAGTTCTTTTTGAAGCTTCCTGCTTCCAGTGAAGGTGATATACAGGAATGTACACAAATCTCAGCACCTTTGTGTTGGTAAAGGAAAAAATTATCAATCCTGTAACTTCTGCTAGTTGATCAACTTTCTATAGATAATATTTACAAGAACCTGACTGTTCTTGCATATATACACATGTAAAAACGAAAATGAAGCTGTTCTCAAAAGACATATTTGCATGCATAGGTAATGTGCAAACAGAGAAGTTAGCTGGCTATTTGCAGATTTAAATAAGGAAATCTGGGCGTTGTGCAGATGACTACTTCTTCATGCAAGATGGAAGCTCAATACAACAACACAGGTGAGAAAAATTTTATTTTAGGAGACTTTGTTAAGTACTTGGACATTATCATTCTAATGGCTTGTAGACATTTTATAACAAGTCTAATGAAATGAGTTAAATAATAGAAAGGCTGTTGTAACTGTAACAGGAATCCAGTGCACGAAGACTTTGCACTGCTATGAACAAACTGTTCTTATATTGCCTTTTACATAAAAAAAAAAAAAAAAAGTGTGCTGAAAGAATTTACTGAAATCTTATAATACCAGGAATTCTGACTGCCTTGGCAAAACGGAAACTTCACAGTTACTCCAGACCTTAATGTCAGGGCATTTGCTTACCCTTAAGCAAAGCCATTAACAGCATGTAGTCCTTAAGCTGGTGTCTGAGGCAGACCTTGCAGGCCAAGACACAGAGCAACAGTCAGTGGTGTGAGGTTCTGTGCTATTAATCGGCAGAATTCTCGTTTATATGTAGCTAAAGAATTACAGCTGTTTCATACAATGGGCAATAAATGAACAAGACAAAACAAATGAGCAAAGCAGTCCTGCTTTGCTCCATGCCACCCCCTGGTCCTAATTATCCTGTCTTGAAGCATGTCAGTCCCATTAACTTCAGCTTGGTTTTTTTGTGTGCAGGTCTGGGGACAGTTGCATCCCAGAGCAAATACACTGGTGACATAAGCAGCAACCAAACAAATAGCTGGAGTGTAATTTTCTGAGAAGTTGTGAGTAGTCAAAGCCTCGTAACATTCTCTAATTTGCTCCGTCTCCTCTTTGAATCCCTCTCACCCATGTAGACTGTTCCACACCTTTCTTCCCCTTCAGCAGACACTATTACTAAATGCCAAAATATGGCATGAAATGTACCCCTTTACGGCCATTTTCTAGCAATCTTTGGCCACTATTTATTTCACTGCTGAATTTGACCCAGAGGCATCCACAGCAGATACAGCTGTCTTCATTGATTCTGGCTTTGCTGTGTGTTTTCCAACATGTATTTTTTCATCGTGATGGCTGGGTGCCTCTCATAGGAACCCCAGGTAGTAGAAAGCCCTTGCTTACCCAAAGCTCAAATGGAAAAAATCCAAGCTGCCTTCTAAACACTTTAAAATAACACGTTCTAATGCTTCCTACGGGTGATGTTGACACATTTACAATGTTGATTTAAAGGGTAGGGGGAATATAGTTCTTCCTGACACCACAAACGTAAAGTTACTGGCCCACCCTATCACTGGAACCACGCTGAAATGGCTGCCAGCAGGTCTCAAGTGCCAGGTACTTAAAACTCAGAAAACAGGCAGACAGTGGCCTCCTTGCCAGTGAGGGAAACCTTTGAAGGCTCCCCTTCTTTCTGACCCTCCAGGCTGGAGTCACAGTCAATACCAAGCACCGATACTACAGTTCCTGAGTTACTTGGCCCAGTGGTTCCTGAACTTTCTGTGAACCATTTTAGCCCAGGTTTGCTGTATGAAAATGCATGCTAAAGATTTCCTTCATTTCTTTACCCCATCCTTCATTCCCAGTTCTTTGCTGGAATTAATCTGACTGTAAAGGTTTGTCAGTCTTCAGATGTTCTAATTTCTCAATCACCTGGTCTGACATGATCCTGATTTTCTTCAATATTTCGTTTTCCACCCCTGGGAAATTTATGTCTGTTCCTGGCATTTGTCTCCCATCTTCCTTTGTGAACACAGAGGGGAAAAATTCATTTAATTTCTTTCAGTCTCTCTCTCTTTCTTTTCTCTTCCCCC
>NW_010261134.1:49406-63044 GCF_000690775.1 Eurypyga helias
CCCCCCCCAACTCAGCCAGGTCTTCTTCTGTCAATAAATTACTCCTGCCACATCCTGGAGGCCAATTGTCTCTTCCTTTGACCCCTATGCTTCTTATGGTTTTTAAAAAAAAGTCTTATTAATCTTTTTCTAGGTAGCAAGTTATCTTCCATTCTTCAGCTTTCCTTTTATTTTGGTTTCTTGCTTCCATTCAGTCCTTCCCACAGTCCACTCTGGACTTGATCTTTTAAATTTTTCACATGTCCTTTCTTCACCTTTGATTAGTTTTTCATTTCCGTGTTCTTTATTAGGTGCTGGCAACTCAGTACTGTAGGTGGCATTTTCCCCTTTCCTCTCCTTTCCCTCATCCCTAGCCCGTGCTGAACTACAGCCCAGAATGATGTCAGGAGAGCATTTAGACACCTTTCCAAGATGTGATACTGACCACTCTGCTCATTAAAGGTCTTACAATATATTTTGCAAGAACGGGTGCATTAACCCCTGCATCCTGGACAAGTTCCAAATGGAGTGATTACTTTCTGCCTGCCTGGACTCTCCTTGCAGTTTCGATGGGATAGATTAATCTCTATTTGACCTGTAGCATAACGTTGCTGTCAGCATGCACCACTTTCCACACCAAAGGTGACTGGATGGAGGCTATTTTTCTGTTACAGAAGGTTCTTTTCTAATTTCACACTGAAAACACTTTTGGAAGGAAGGCACTGATTGTCTTTGTAGTTCCATGTTTCCTTCCCATGATTTACAGCCAGAATTCTTGCACAGCCAGTGTTCTACCTGCAGGCAGTTCTTCCTTCCTTTTCATTCTTCTCCATCCCCACATGGAACGTACTGCTTAACAAAGTGACATGCACCATCCCCATTATTTGCTCTTTACACTCCTACTACTGGTTCGGATGATGCCCAGGTCAGACTGTCTACATCCACCACCACAAAAGCAGCTTCAGATGGTCGTCTCCAGTTATATGTCTTAAAAGAAAGAGCTGCAGTCTTCATAGAGGTCTTTCAACTGAAGAGATTCCTCCCATGACTTCATGCGTAGGAAGTGCTTGCAGAGGTCCATGAAGAGTAGAAGAAAGCATACTGAGTTGTAAAGCTTGTGTGGTCAGTCTGTATAGTATAAATGAAAGCAGCAAGCTGTTTCCTCTGAATAGGTGTTGGAGAAAGACAGAGTGAGTGAAAAGAACCAGAGAGAAAACATTTCTAGGAGCGCTGAAAGCATCCCTTAAGGTTGAGAGTGAACTAATAAGGCAGCAGTTTATTTAGGTTCAATTCCCATGACTGGTTTGTGACCTTTATGCTCTTCTTTATCATTCTAAAATAAATGGACAAAACTGTTCCTTTCTGAATTCCTATTGTTACTCAGAGCCACATCCTGTCCACATGGCTTCCACCATGAAATGACTGGAGGGCAACATTTGACTCACCCCAGATGAAGAAGTCTCATACTACAAGTTCCTTGACTGCCTTTTCACTTTCTTCCACAATGTAGCATTTTGACTTCTGAACTATTGGAAGAAAACCTTTCTTCCCATGCTGTTTCCTCTTTTACTTTGCAAACCTTGCTGAACTCATGACCTGCTTTGCTTGCCCTCCTCAGCATTATCTAGAGCAACCAAGTGATCATGCAAGGCCTTTGCCTGACCACTGTCCATGAACTTTTCATTTTTCACCTGTTCTTCCTCCCCTTCCCCACAGCCTTTTATTATCTGTTTCACTATTTTGCACCTGCTCACCTATACTGGTACTTTATTCCCTTCTGCTGATGTGTGCATAAGACCGCCTTCATAGACCTATCTTTGGACTCTCCTTTGTGCTCACCTGAACTCAGCATTACAGTTGTTTCTGTTCTTCACTGCATGTAGCTTTCAGACAGTTCTTTTAGCCTTTTACCTGTACTGATCTTATATTGTTCCCATATGCCTAAACTGTGGTTGATCCCAATGTGAATGATTTTGGAGGCCTGCTAGTTGAAAAAAAAAAAATCAACAAACAAAAAAAACACTTGCATGCTGGACCACAGGGAGTTTCAAACCCCAGAATTTCTCTTCCTGAGAAGGCTCAATTAAAGAAATGTGATTCATGAACAGACCCTGTGATCCTTCAGTTGGTTAGCTGGAGTCCATTTGGCCGTTTTTATGTTTTGGATATTCTCAGATCTCCTTGACAGAGCAGTCGAATGCTGATCATCATGCACAAATCAGCAGCTTTGATGAAGGCTTTTTAACAAATTCCAGACTCATGCAGACAGGTTTGTTCATTTGTTTCTTTCTCTCTTCTCTCCTTCTTTCCTTTCTCTCTCTCTCTCTTTTCCTCTCTCCTTCTCTCTCCTCTCTCTTCCCCCTTCTTTCCTTGCTTGCTTGCTTTCTTCCCTCTAAGCCTTGAAAACAACAACTAAAGGTGGCAGCAAAGCAGAGTACAGAGAAGATTTGTACCAGGACTAAAGATCTGTCTTACAGTACCTTAATTTCTGTTTGGAGGCATTGTTTATATGGTGCATGGTGTGATCAGATGTTTCTTTTATGCATTCACAATTGCTTGGCTTATTTTACATAGTGAAGGATCATGCTATGCAATGTCTCATCATGTTGTTAGTGAACATGACACAAAACTGGAAATTAAACATGACAGTTAAATGGCAAAAGACAAATCATTGTTTTCAAATCAAGAATATGCTATCAACTTAATTAGTACCTCTCAGCACTTTCCAGGTTTTATTTACAAACATGCTGGGCCAAATTCTTTGCTCAGTTCTAACCATGCAAACATCTATTGTGTATGTCTGAGAGTTAATTTTCTGCTGTGTTTGCACTTCATTCTTGTAGACAATGTCTGCTATGTTCCTTTCCAAAGTGCAAAGGCAGAAGATGAAATGTGATTAAGATGGGGATTGAGGGGGAGGTATATTGAAGACATCAGTGTGAGGTATGTGACTAGAAGCAATGAAAGCAGAAAATGTGGTTGAAAAAAAGGCTGAAAGACTCAGCCCAATCTCATGAGTCAAGGGATTTATGAATGAAAAAGTAATATGTCTGAAGGGACTGGTATGAGGAAAGGGACTGCTCCCTGACAGTCTTTCTCATGCATCCAGCATTTACGCAGTGGCAGAGGCTGCTGTGGCTGACCTTGGCTGTGCTCTCATGGTCATTTTGAAGAGGAATGAACTCTGAGTCTCTGCCACTAGGCTCTGAAGTCCTCTTTTCAAAGAGGCATACACTGTTAGAGGATAAATCTCTCTGGAAGGCGATGGGACTTAAGCTGTGGTGTCTTTGAGGTGTGTCTGAAAAAGTTACCTGAAAATCTAGGCCATCAACTGGCCCGGGTGAGGTTGCATATGTGTGTGTGGTGGTGGGCGTTGCTATTTATCTTCATCTACCAGCAGCTGTGAGTCTTGTCATGACTTGTGGATTATTCTCCTGAAACTCCACATGGCCCTGCCTCCGAACAAACCAAAGTCTGCGAGACAGGCTGTTTCACTGTTATCTTTGTCAAATACACAATCCTGTGGGAAGAGGTTGCAATAAGCCCACAGAAATTCTTGAGGATGGAGTATTAGTACATGGTCTGTATCAGGAGCTGTAGGTATTTAACACAATTTAAAAATGTAGGAAGAACTACTTATGCTCCATCAAAATATATGCCATACTCCCCTACCCTGCTTCTTTGTAAAAGCACATGAAAAATACAGCCATTCTGTCTCACCTTTCAGAAGGGCTCTGTCAAAACAGGTGACATTTTAAACATGTGCTTACTATAGTATATAATAAATTAATAAGGAACTTTGGCCCAAGTGTTTCGCTGCAGAGGAACTGTTGAAAGAGGTAGAGGGAAGGGTTCTGATGAATATGAAATTGATACCTACCCTACATTTAAAAATCTTCTAAGAAAATGTGAAAACAGCCCTGCATGAGGAAGAGCAGTTAAACAGTAAGGCATGTAAAAATGCTTGCAGAAAGGTTTGACCTCAGCCATTATTTTAGTTCATTAAAGAAAATGAAGTAATCACTTTTTAAAAAGAAACATGCATAAGCACATTACCAGTTCAAGTACACATAGTATGTGTACTTATAATGGTTTTTCAAGAAGGCAGGTAGGATTTAACTGGGTGTTGTTTCCTTTTAAAACACTTCAGGTCTGGTTTTATGATAGGTTCAACATTCTCAGCAGCTATCCTGTTGTGTGACAGGAGCTTACGGCATTACTTTCACCAGACAAGGACTGGTGGAGTAAAATTAGTCATGTATGTAAATTATAATCATGCTGAATAGTTGTATGTGCTCATTTAGGCATTTTAACAGTGTGTGATGTTATCCTCTCTGCAGGACTAATAAGCATTAGCCATAATGAGGTCAGTCAGTCAGTCAGGCATTATCATGGGATTTAATTGGGACACTGGTCTCTGCTGAAGTGAAAATTAATAACTTTTGTCAATGTTCTGGTGAAATGTTCTGTCTTATTAAACTATGAGGGTCAATTAGAAAGCATTATGTAATAAAGTCCCCAGCAGCAGAACTCAAATTGAGTTATACCACAGTCATTATTCCAGGACGATTGCATTTGAAAATGGAAAACCAGAGTGCCATATGGAGGGCGCAGGTTATATTTACAAGCATTGCATGTTAAAGCTTCGGCAAGAAGGAAACAATTAAATGTAATACTGAAATAAATTAAAGCACTGAAAGTGCCATGTTGTGCCAGGCGCTTAATATAGCCAGCATACCCCTAGATGCGACTAGGCAAAATGGCACCTGTTTATAAGCCTTGTTTGGGTTCTGTCAGACAGCATCCTCCCTCTGGATCGCTCCGATGATTCAAAATCTGGGGCACACCTGGAAGGCTCAGCCAGGCACGTTGACTCATATAAATAACAGTTTATTGTATGGCTATTAAGACCAGAGATTGCTTTTATTAAAGTGCAGTTATCATGATACAACAAATTAAAGAACTTTTAAAGCATGTTTAACTGCCTCGGATATTCCCTGTTCGGTCATGTTTTACAGTACTTTGAACGGGGGAGATACAAAGCCTCTGCCAATGCTGGTATCTGAAGGCAACGCCAGCAGCCAGCAAAGGTGCAGAGAGACCAAGAGGGAGACAAGTAGGTTTTCACGGGGACAGTGACAAGGTCTGATGCGTGTTTTTTGATCCCTCAGAGGAAGGTGCAAGCAGTTGCTGTTGGTCACTTCACTGTTTCTAAGAATTCCCCCTCACCAAAAAAGTTAGTAGTAGCAACTTACTCCAAGGGCCTTTTTCTCCAGCGCTTACATCCCAAACACGGTTGCAAATGAGTACCTGCAGGCTGAAATGAAGAAGGGCCACTCCTCCTCTGCTGCCATCCAGAGAACACCCGTGAGTCCACACCAGAGCTAAGGGTGATGGCAGACCTGTGTACACCAGCTTCCTCCTGCAGGCCGCAGGTATCCCTGCTGGAGAGCATGCTGCCAGGCACGGTGTCCCACAGCAGCTCCCTCCCGAGCTTGGTCACCAGCAACCAATTTTCTTAGCGGGCAGGGCCCCAAGGCTCAGCAGAGCCCCTCAAATCCACCCAGCATCAGCCCTGCAAGCCCGGAGGGCTCGTGGCCTCCTCCTCTCCTGCCCATCCAAGGCGAGCTGGAATCTCCCAGGATAGGCCTTCAGGAGGCAGTGGACCTCCTGCTTGCTCTTGTTCCGCAGGAAACTGCAGGTCTCCCCACAGAGAGATGTTATGCCGGAGAGCCATCCCCAGTCTGCCTTCCAATTATTATCCACACATGTGAGGATGATTTTCTAAAGCACTCGTTGTTTGGCCTTGCACAGCTCCCATGGACGGCTGCAGTAAATCTTGCCCTGGCTTTTACAGACCAGTGGGAGAATTGTGCAAGGGCTGTGCCTTTCTGGAAGCCCTGGTTCTGAGGGCAAGCGCTGATCCCAGCTCCTGCCACTGTCAGTAAGGGTAATACCATCCTTACTGGGAGGAATTTCTTTTTTTTTTTCCTCATCTGCAACTTTACAGTCCCACAGGACTTTACCTATTTATTGCTGGCAGTGTAGGGTAGGTTAATTTTTACTGGGGGGTTTGAAGAAGCTGAACTGAACTTCTGTTTCATTTAAAACTGTTTAATTAGGGCCAAGCATGTGATTTCCAACTTTGCTGTAAACTGACAAGCAGAAGGAGGCATGAGTTTCCCCTCACCCATTCCAGTTTGACGACAGCGTGGCTTATGTTGGCTGTTTTGGTGTTGCTTCTGATTTATACTGGTGTGAGAAGAGATTCGGGCTTGTTAGCAACCTGTCCCTCATGGAACAAGAACATTTTGCAACTTAGCTCAGAGCAGCTGAGAATGTCAATATAGTTGATAAGCATTTATGAACAAAGCCTCAGTGCTTGCCCCAGGAGGTCCTCCACTGTGGATAAAGGTCATCAGCTAGACTGTTAAGAAGCACCTACTGACTTTGGACACTTTATTTTTCATTGACCAACTTCATATCCCACAGTTTGGAAGGAGTCAGGCACTGCTTCACCTCTCCTCCTGACGATAATCAAGACTACTGAAAACCACCCTGTCAGGCTCCCAGTGTACCGGCAATGCTCTCAACATCCAGCGTATCTCCAGACAGGAACTTGCTCTAGCAGGACTGGTCCCAGCACCCAGAGCCAGCCATATGCAGTTCTGTGCCTGAACCACAAGACTGTGCTTTCTCCCCTTTAAATACTGCAGGAGAGCCTGTCAGCTTTTCTCTCTCTTCAGCCCTGTGTAAATCACCTTATCTCTTATTTTCTTTCTTGGACAGGAATAATGTATGTGGAAGGTCTCTGTTCCTGGCAGTCATGGTTGTGTGTTGTGGTTAGACTCACATCTACACATAAGCACACGCATGAACATACATACTCATATACATGTATATTTATCTACACACACAGACACGTACGTGCACACAAGTGGAACACCACCCAGATGCCGTGGTTCCAATTTACCATTTGAAAGCAATTAGTGTTTATTATTGTAAGCATTTTCAACATAGGGAATACTTTAAAGACAACAGCACTGCTAATTACTTTCAAATGGTATATGTCAACATTTTCAAGGTGTTGCTGCATAGGCTAGGCCTCATGGACACAGATGCCCTCAGCCTCAACACAGATAAGTACACATTCATGCACAGACAAACAGACATTCATCTGGCTTCACCTCCCCGCTGATGAACCCTCAGACATTTCCCGAGCAGGCTCCTTTATCCTTTTCAAGTGCCCAGAACACCAGAACTTTTAGCTTCACCCTGTGTTTTCCTCACTCTTTTTTTTTTTTTTTTTGCTTTGCTACAAGACTAATGTCAGGGATTTTTGTTGTTGTTGGAACGAGTAAGTGGTTGGAAAAGTGCTGATTCTCCCTAGTCTTTTACACCTACAGCATTTAGGAGACCTTAACACAACAGTGCCAGGTCTCAGTGCTGGGCTGCCTGCTTCAGTCTTTGGCAAAAGGATAATAGTTTGGCAGAAGTGCCCTATGTTAACAAAGAAAAGTTTGATTAATCAGCAGGAGGGAATACTTGGGAGGAAAGAGAGAGTGTGACAGACAGAAATAAAATGAAGTGTATTCTAAAAAGTCTAATCAGTTTTAAAACAGCTTTAAAAAGGAATAAAATTCTTAAATCTCTTTGATGATATTCAAAGAGCCTTTTTTAATATATGAGAAGGCACATTCTAAATTCTTAACACTGTTAGTGTCACCAGTCCTTTTTTCCGCTAAACCATTTTAATTCCATAATTTAGAAGGCCTTGAAAAGTAGCAGGATCAAACTGCAGTGTAATTGGATACACTGTGCACTTCCAGGGTGAATTTGGGTCCCTGGTAGGCACAAGAGATTTCTCTCTTTCTTCTAAGATCACATAGAGAGTACTCATTTGAAAGGAGAGATCGAGCAGCAAAGTAAGCTTTTTACAAGGTGGAAGAGCTAAGTGTGCTGGAGGAAAACACTGGCCATTTGTTTGGCACTGACGGATTGGAGAGAATGCTATCGACAGGAAAATCAATGTGGGTTTACTAAAGAACGCTGAGTGATCAGGGAGCTGGGAAGCAGTCAGAGAAGTGGCAGCACACTGCATTTCCTTCAGAAATAAATGGGTCCAGTTATTTTAGATCATCCTACAGCTCTTCCCCCTTCCCACAACCAATATAGAGTGTCTTCATGCTCAGTTATTAGCTCTGCTGACCTGAGCACTGCAATAACTAATAGGAAGCTGGAACTTTGGATGTGGTCTATTTCTGAGAAGCTAGGGACAGTTGTAAGCCTTTTCTGGGGTCCTATAGGGCTTTTAAAAACAGAAGGCAAGAAAGAAAGAGAGGGAGAGAAGAGAAACATCTGAACATCTGCTGGAAAATCCTAACTGGCTTGTTCAGCTGAGTTCAGCAAGAGCAATAGCAACAGCAGAGGAGTTGGCAGGTGTCGTCACACTTCAGTTGGAAATCACTGCAGATGATCTCAAGATATAAATGAGAATAATCTGGACAGTCCCTATACCTCCTCCCCTCCTCTAGACTATTCCTCCTTCCCAGGAGAAAACAACTGTATTTTGTGCTGTTTTGCTGGAGGGAGGTGTTTAAATAGCTAGGAGCAGGGCTCTGCAGGCAAGCAAGTAGCTGTATGTATCAAAGTTGTCGAACTTTGTATACTGCTTTCTTTAAAAAGGCTCTAGGGGTGAAAAATAACAGAAGCCACCAGACTTCCCTTCAGGAGTGCAAATAATCACCTGTGAAATAGACTTGTTTAGGGCCGGGGGAAGAGTTAATAATATTGCATCTTTTTTGTCTAGAATTTGTGTGATATGAAAATACTAGCTTTGTCTCCAGTACGTGTTCCTGTCTCCTCTCATGCAGCATACACATGCGTGCATCCTTGTCTCGGGCACTGTGTCCCTGTCGCTAAAATAACACGGGGTTTCGCACAGATATACTAAAGTCTGAAGAAGATCTCTTAATTTCTTCATGCAATGCATTCTCCCTAAACTTACACTATTCCTGGTGGAAACTTTTAAAGCTAATCAGTCAGCAGCCCCAGTTAGGGCTTTTCACCACTTGCTCAGCTGTTCACAGTTACGTTGGCTTCATAGACTTTCCCACTGTACCATCTCCGTTCCACAGCCTCGCTGACAGGCACTGGACAGCAGGACAGCTAGATCCAATAAATCTGAGACCTGTCTAGGTGCTTCATTTATCAAGAGGCCTAATTTACCCAGGCCCTTTAGACTAATTGCAGATTTGCAAAAAATGCTGATAATGTAGAACAGTGCATTGTGAATGTCCCTTGCCATATTTCTGCTAATGTGTTTCATCTGGAGTACATAAAAAGACAGGGATGCTGATTTTAGACACAGCACTTTGGGGCTAATCCAGTTAAATGATTATCCCTAAAAATCTGCAGTGATGTCATTTTCCCTATAGAACTCTGCCAGTTGCCTTGTTTGCTTTATTGTGAGAAATACGTGATCCCGGGCTTTAGGAGTTCACCCTCTATTCTTGTTCTAATGCACTGTAACTCGCTTGTCCCACTCCCAGCTACCCATTCCTTCTTGTTTTGAATAGCCACATTGATATCAAACACTGGCTTGGACGGTTGGCTTTTGTGTATACACTGGTAAGGAACAGGTACGCTCCTTTTTCTTTGATATCTGCAGATACACGCAGGTATCCACTCTGTTTTTCTCAATGTACAATTCCTTCTTTCCATACCCCTAATTCTTCCCTTTCCTTCAGAGGCGCCCATTCCATTGGGTCCTGGTCACTTACTACCAATGTCATGTTTTATCTTTGGTGCCATCTTCTGCACTTTGCTTCAATTCCCATGGCCATGTTGTTGTCTAAGCTTTTCATCTTCTTATCCATCACCTGTAACGCCAGAATCTTACTCCATGGTTTTGTAGCAAGTACAGCTTCCATGTTGTTCCTCAGATAATCTTCTCCCCTTCCTTTGCTCCAGTGATTCCTTTGTGCTTTCCTTCATGCCCTGAGCAACTGTGTGGGGCACCCACTGCACCTCTCTCTGTGGCATGAGAAGAATCCAAGTTTTGTTTCTGAACTTCTGTCACATAACTGACACAGTGTGCTCATTGAGGTAGGGGCCAGCTGAGCCTTTTCTTTCTTTTTTTATTTTAAAGCAGTAACAAATACTATTATAATAATCATTATTATTTTTACTCATAAAGATAATATTTATAAAATGGCCACACAATTCTCATTGATTCCTGGGGGCAGCTGCTAGGCAGTTCCAAGTGTGTTTCACTGTTCCACTAACATGTTAATGCTGACTTTTGGAATGTGGATTTTGGGGAGAGATTGGAATCTGGAACACATAAAACGTCAGGAGACCCCAATTATTCATTAAGTGGCTGCACAGGTCTGTGATAAGGCAGCTTCAGGAATTTGGCACTATAAATATTACAAAGCTTTGAGAGACAGCCTTATGTTTATTTGTTTATCTAGCACCAGCTCCTTTGTGGGTAATCAATGGAGCCTTCCATGCAGAGATAAAAAGCAGTAGGGATGTCGTCTCAGGTATCCCAGCAAGGATGCATGTGACTTATCAGTGTTCAGCAAGCAGATGGCAACCAAATCCCACGCCTATGGTGTTAACAGGAAGCCTGCTTTAAAGGTTTTCTCTTGTTCTTTTGGATGCCCCTCAAGCATAACCCCGAAGTTCAGAGAAATTAGTGTACGATGAGATAAACCCTGTCCAAACAAGGCAGGTAGAGACTGCTTGTTTTCTGGAGGGGAAGCTTCTCTCCCAGGGAAGTCCCTAACATTTGAAGACTGTCAGCTAAGGACACGACGGCTCTCTGTGTAGATCCTGGGCACTTCCTGGGTTTGCCTCTTACTTTGTCTCATCTACCACTTTCAGGTATCCTCAAACTTCCTTATGTTATCATGCTGCAGAATGAAATAAACCAGCAGAATTCTTAACTAGGAACAGTGAAAGAAGCAAAGTTAGAGGCATTATTTAAAGTTTTAGTATTAAAAAACCGCAAAGTATCCCTTTTTTTCCTAGTCAAAAGCTTAGTTTTGCCAAGCCTTGCAGTCATTAGGTTGACGCAACAGGGTGTCCTGTGTAGCATGGCTATGAGACGGGCATCAGAGCATACACACATGCACACAGTGAGAGCCTCACATTTCTCATTAGTGTTGCAGGGGTGGAAGGGAATTATCTGCCAAATTTCTTTTACCTCTCTCCAAAAACCGTGTCCTTGCAGCTGTATAATCTGGATAATCTCCACTTCTAGACTCTTGCAGGTGACTTCTGGACTGTAGAAGAGCATTCAAGGGGGAGGTGGAAACTGAAATGAAATCTGGCTGACATTTTGATCACACTCATGCATATATCAAGATTATCCCATAGGCATATGTCACAGGGAGAGAGTAGTTATTCCATATTAAAGATGGCATTAACCTTCTATCCTATCTGGCTCCCTTTGCTCTTCCCAAACTCTGTAAATATTTCAGATGTCTTCTGGCCCACTCCCCCCCCAACTCAGGTGTTAAAAATGGCAAGATGATGAAAACCCCAAATTTGATCCAGGTCCTTCTTTGTCTCTAAGGTAATTAAGTCTCATTCCCCTTTTGTGCTTAGAGTCAAAGGTAGCTGATTGTTAAACATCCACCTCAAGCTGCTCTTCTGACTCCCACAGATGCACTGGCCTTCAAATAATCCTCATAGAGGCCCCTCAGGGGAGCGGTAGACCAGTCAGTGTTTGCTTCATACTACATTTGGTGCTTCTTAGCAATTCACAAATGCATTCTGGGACGAAATAATTTAATATACGAGGCTGTCTCTTTTGCGGGAAGGTGGGTACTTTGGAAAAAAAGCTCTTTTTTGCAGGTCTGGGATGGTGTCAGCCCACACTAGTATCTGGGAAATGTTCACTGCTGTTCATTGTGACCCATTTGCCACACTGCATGGAAGCAGTAGGTATATGGGGACTGTAGTTCTGTGACAAAGTGTTTGTTCAGGAGATGAAAGAAATCACTGAGCAACTGACTGGAGTTTTGGCAATAAATGATATAGTAGCTGTCATGGAAAGTCAATAGGAATTTTATCGTAGCTCTCAACAGCAGCACATACATATTCCTAAGTCCTTATCTGGCAAATGCTTTTATCTTTAACCTAACAAGAGGAGGAAATTCACCCTGACCAGAGATTTTGACACATTACGCTGCCTTATCTAAACTTTCCTAATCAGGAGCCAGGTCCTGGACCAGTGTCACACAGGGCCAAGTCAAGCAGCTATAAGACAGGTTTTGACCCAACCTCTCAAACTGTCACTTACTACAGGAGAACAATGGCTTTCCTCACAACAAAGACATGAGCTTATTTTTGTGCCCGTAAGAGCATCACTAAACCAAAAAGACTAAAACTGTGCCTTAGAGGGATGTTGCTTAAAAATAAAATGAATCCATATACTGAGAAACCAGGTTACTCAAAAGAAAAATGATGATTTGAAGCTTCAGTCTTCCAATGAACATTTTAGGCTGTATATAAGTAGAAGAAAATCACAGCAGCAAGAAGACTTTTTTTTCCCACATTGATTTTTGTTACATGTCTAGTGACTTACTGAGAAGATAGGGATAAGCAATTTATATGTACAGTAACACCAGCAGAATCCAGAGCGCTGGTGCTGATGTGCCACAGGTTGTACAGTATGCAAGGATAATTCAGTGCAATTATTTAACCTTACCCTATGTGGCTGAAATTTGGTATTAGCCCTTAAATTTCAGTGGTTCATGGTAATTTACACTGACTGAGGATGTGGTCTAAAGCATTTTCAGCAGTAAACTTAATTTTATTTTATCCAGTATTCAAGTAAAGAAGTTAAACAATTATATACATGTTATAATTTTACACCATTTTATTAGGATTATACTTGTTTGAGAGTGTCATTTTCCCTCTTACCTATTTGTATTCTCCCAGACCTTAAAATTCCATCCATCCTTCAGAAACAGTCAACCCACTACCTTACTCATACAGGAGTTTCCAGATTTAGTGCAAGAGAGTCTAGAAAAATCAGTGAATCAAGTTCTGTTCTTACTTGCACTCATGGAAGTTTTAAGTAATTTCAGAGGTGGAGTTGATTAAAGTTATATTGTTGGTGAGGGTTTCATGCCTGACAGAGATTTTATATCAGTGTAAGATTATTGCCTTGCGTGTGGATTGCCGTGGCCAAACGTAGTAAAATACATCTACTCAAGTGTTTGCTGATGTCATTCATTTGTCCTAGCAAGATAGAATGTGAAGGAACAGGAAAAATTTGGAAAATCTTTCTGCCAGAAGTCGGAAAATGGATTTGCCCTTTAAGATTGGTCCTGAAGGTTGAACCCCCTAAATTATAAGCATAAACAATATATGGGAAGATTGACCTTCAGACAACAGAAAAGATGAATGGAGAAGCTCCAGAAGCTGAAGCTCAGGAGAGCAGGAAACTCCCCTTGCACCTCTTGGTGAGCAGGCTAGACAAACAGCTTCACCTGAGGATGCATCCTATGTAACTTCTGGTTAGTGGAACTGACCAGAAAAGAAAATGAAAAGGTCTTTTCTTTTAGAGGGCTGTAATGTGTGTTTTGGCAACTGTTCCTTTCTCTCTTCTTACTGAGAAGACTCCCTGCCCCACTCCCCGCC
>NW_010261135.1:0-20593 GCF_000690775.1 Eurypyga helias
CCAACTTCTTCTTCATTGGGATGCAATGAAACTGTCCTCTCTGACTTATTCTAACCCCCCAAACTGAAGTGGTAGGATTTTCACAGTTCCTTGAACAAAATAAAACAAGTTATGTGCAGCACATATCATGCATGTGTATGCAGGGTCACTCTAATTGCTTATAAATTGCTTTGTTTTAAACTATTTTAGAGAAAAAGTTTAAAAACTGTAAAACTACTATTATGGGATATTCAATCTGCTATAATGTCATTATGGCAAAACACTGTAAAAGGTGAAAACTTCAATTAATTGATTTGAAAAAAACACTTTTTTAGTGATGGCCCTGTAAGAACTTTTGAGGTTTCTATTGAAGCCTGATAGGAACTTGATCAACAATACAGATGCTGCACGAGTGGGTGCATTTACCTTGTATTCTGCCACTAAGACAAGAGAAGAGCTCATGAATACGAAAGAAAAAATTATTTTGTTATCATAGAAAAAGTGGGTATGCACATACAACCTGCCATTGTCTGTGCTAAGTATCAGTGGAAACTTACTGTAAAGTTAAACAGCAATGTTGAAGCAACATCATTATACTATTGTGTATCTACATGTACTGGATCACCTACTGCTGGTAATACTTGAGAGTAGGAATTCCCCACAATTTTTTAACAGTATGGCCCACATCTCAACTGCTTCAGCTATTTTCTCCTCTATTTAGCTCTCCGAGTTTTCCAAAATCTGCAAGGCAATCTGTAATTCCCGTGCTGGGTGGATGGGCCATGGCTTTGGTGAGGGAGAAAAGGATGACGAAATGTGTCTCATTTAAGCAATGAGCTGGTTCACACTGATGCCAAGAAGCTGAGGCAAAGGTAACCCTTTAACAACAGCTCTATCAAAATTTGCCACGTTGAGGTTGGAATGTGCAAATCTTGGGCTTCACAGCAGTGTGAATTTTTCGTTTAGAAGACTGCAAGTCAGCTGCCTGAGCTTTAACTTGATCCCTGAGAATATAAAGTTTTTCAAGGACTTCTCTTTGCTCCAGGCATGGCTGTAGGATGCATGTGATGCCTGGTCTGAAATGCACTGCTGATGACAAATGGGTAGTTCTGCCTTTTTATGCATCAGTATTTGTTGTAATGAACCGAGGTGTCCAGAGTACGGTACTGAATGTAATAATGATGATGCTGGGTATCCTGAAACAGATGACACTGAGGCTTTCTTATTCCCCTAAGAAACTAAGCTCTTAACACTGACTATTGGCATTAAACTAGCAGTCCAAAGTCAGAATCAAGGGGGCTGCAGGATAGTTCACTGAGTATAAATGAGTGTACTGTAGCAAGGAACTTGCATTTTGCTGGTATGTGGTATATTCACATGAGTATCAGACTAGTGCTGATTAATTTGCCTTGTAACTGCTAGTTAAGACACAGAATAGCATCTTAGCCTTCACTGTAAAACATACAAGTTATAAATTAAGGTATAAGTAAGGTATAAATAAAAAGGTATTAAATATATAAAAGCTATAAATTTGCAACTGGTATAGACTAATACCAGACTATAATGTTCTACACAGGAATTTTAGGAAATGCTACTTTCAATAAATTCTGATCATGTAAATGCACAGATGATCTTTGACTATGGAACGAGGATATCCATCAAATGAACCATTTGGCAGGTACACGCCCTCCTTTGAATAAAAGCTTTCATCGCACAAAGCAGGGAAGGATGGGTCATGTGTGCCACAATTATCAATTCCATACAGCTGAAAAATTTCAAGAGAGAACAATTAAAAACTACATTCCCAAGGCATTCCAGACACTGCAGAATAAGTAACTTCATCACCTAGAGGTACTTTCCTTATATCACTTGTCATATTTGCAGATTAATCTCTGGAAATACAACTAAGTCCTTCATAAATTCTGTTATCAATTCTGATAGTCATCATATGCATTAGGATGGAAAATAATTTGCTGACATTTCTTCCAAGACCGGTATACTCAGGTTCACACTTCTGCAAACCTTTCACATTTCAGTTTAACTACTTTCATAGGCTCATGTATGCTTTTGTACATCTATTCCTTACAGCACTGGGAGATTTATTTATTTAAAGTCTAACAACTAAGCAAAATGACTGCAGTAATTTTATCTAGCTTCTTGGCTGACCACCAGGTTAGTTCCAAATCTGCAAAATTCAAAGTAGTAATGGTTTGCCACCCTTTTTTTTTTTTTTAAAAAAAAGAAGCCATTGGGTAATTTCCTGTCTAAAATTGTAGAGCCTGTATGGATAACAGCTTTAAATTCATAAATTTATCGCACACACTTGTGCATCTCCTGAAATAATTGGTACACTTTTTCATCCATTTCCTAGGCAGTTGCTCAAATCATTACTGTTGACACTGCTTAGTTGGCATATCCTTTTCCAAGCAACTTTTTTTTTTTTGAAGCTCACTCTTAAAATAACCTCAACTTGAAATTATCTTTTCTCAAGCACGGTTGTCATTTAAGAGCACAAATAAATGCTTCTCTATCCGCCAACAAAAAAAATTTTCAATTTATCCTAAATTCTCAACCTGTAGCACAATTTCTACCTTAAAGGTACAAGACCAGAGACATCAGCTAAAACTGAGCTGTAAAATTCTACTATGCTGTGCAGCCATCATTATAGACCAATTCACATCAAGTACAAAAATCCTCCTCTGCTCTGATTTTGGGTTTTCCAAACCAAATGACATTAAAACTGCTTTGCCCCAGAGATAGCTCCATCTACCACAGGGAAATCCAAAAGGTTTTGATCAAGCTCCTTGTATACTACCCACACGAGTGCAAACTCTGTGGCTGATGAACTAGGTTTTAGGAGACTACTCATGCAAAAATATGACAATGTAGGCTTTTATTTACAATACACTTGCCTTAATATAACTTAGCTAAATATATTATTTATGTACACTATTTCTCCATGCACTTACATGGAAAAGACTTTGAACCAGGAAAAGTATAAAATAAACCACAACAGTCTGTCTTCCACCTTAAGACCCTGCATCAGCACAACACATCTTAAAGCCATTTCCTATAACATGTTTTTTCTTAGGCACAAGCTTGGTCATCTATGGAAGATTTTATTAGCTACTTAGACACTGAAGTATTTCTTTCTGTATCTGTTATCAATACTTTTTTTTCCTCCCAGTCCATTGATGTTTCATGAACATTATATCAAAAAAAAATCAGATACAGAAGATGCATTTCAAAACATATGGTCGAAGAAGAGACATTTAAATTCAGATTTGATTGTTTGAAGTAAACAGAGAAGGAGGTGCTTTCAAAGTGAAGCCTCTGAACAAGAAACTAGCATAAGGAAGACAGTTCTTCTGTAGACTGCCACTAAAATAAAGTTTCCATGGGTATAACAGCTTCTGGAGATCATAAAGGTAAACACTACTTTAAAAATTACTTTAAAAAAAACAATTAAATGCATGTAAACTCATTACCTCATTTTAATGCCCACTAGTAAGAGTAGGAAAAAAAAACAAATAAGTGATTTTTATCATAACGCTTGATTCATTTCTACTTCTGGTCAACTGAAATGTCTTTGTGACTACAGAATTATAGAGCAGTCTTTGTTTAAAGATCAAACTGTTGTGGATGCCCCATCCCTGGAAGTGTTCAAGGCCAGGCTGGATGAGGCTTTGAGCAACCTGGTCTAGTGGAAGGTGTCCCTGCTCATGGCAGGGGGGTTGAAACTAGATGGTCTTTAAGGTCCCTTCCAACCCAAACCATTCTGTGATTCTATGATTATTGCTTTTCTTAAGCATCTACAAAAATACTTAAGCACTTTGCGTCAAACAACAGATGAACACTCAATAAACCTGATGACCGTAGGCATGTTTTCTTTTCAACAGTCTTCTGCAGACCATTCTCTATAGTTTTAAGGAACTCTTAAGAAAAGTCTTTCTAATATCAGAGAACAATCTTGAATCCTTTACTAAATAGTTACTTCCTAGCACACTCGTTTATAAGGTTTAACCTGAGATGGGAAAAAAATCCAATCATCCATTTCTAAACCATGAAATCTCATTCAGATAGGGAAAAACCCCACACTGCAATTCTGGTACTCCATGAATTACAAGCACACTAATGCCTTTCAGATTTCTCTGCTGATGTGTTTCTCACATTTCAATATTCAGAAAAGCTAACTGCTATAACTAGGAAGCTTATTTTTCAGCAGAAGGTAAGCAGTAAATTAATGGTGCTCTTCATTTCATCAGAAGTGGCAGACAGAGAACCAGAGTCCCCAAAACATTCCATAGCAAAGGAGAAAACAGCATTATTATTGAAAGAGATGTAAGAGTGTCAACAAATTGCAAAGTAGACAGAAATTTGGCATGTGGTACAATAAAAAGATGACTAAGAAAGTTAAACAGAAGTAAAATAGTAACTAACTGGGTGCATCTATAGGAATAAGATTCAGATCCAGACATCTAAATCCAGACTTCTCCCATTATTGTCAATGGAGGTCATCAATGCAATCAGAGGAGCCTGGGGAGCAATTCAATTCACCCTAACACAGGCACCTAGAGGCTCATCAAATAAATCATTCTCTAGACACTACTGACTGTATAGGCTAGATCTCTATTGATCATAACGACAGCTAGGATCCCAGTGTAAAGATTGTGTATAGGAAGGAGAAAAGAATTTCAGTCAGTGTCAGAACTGGAAGAAATCCATACTTATATGTATACCACTGCAGTATATGTTACAGGTTTTCAGAGAAGATGGACGAAGACTGGACAGGAACTCCTGCAGCGTCCAAAAACTAAACTCCTACTACTCCATTAATACTCTAAACAAGAGTGCTCTCATACTATGTTCTGCAGTTTTATTTGAGCACAGTGAACTTGTAATGCAGGAAGGCTCCAGGGAGACCTTATTGCAGCCTTCCAGTACCTGAAGGGACCTACAAGGAAGCTGGGGGGGACTTTTTACAAGGGCCTGTAGTGACAGGACAAGGGGGAACGGGTTTAAATTGAAATCAGGGAGGTTGAGATTAGATATCAGGAAGTTGTTCTTCATGGAGAGGGTGGTGAGGCACTGGAACAGGTTGCCCAGAGAAGCTGTGGATGTCCCATCCCTGGAAGTGTTCAAGGCCAGGCTGGATGAGGCTTTGAGCAACCTGGTCTAGTGGAAGGTGTCCCTGTCCATGGCAGGGGGGTTGGAACTAGATGGTCTTTAAGGGCCCTTCCAACCCAAACCATTCTGTGATTCTATGCATTTGCAGTCTCATGTAGCTCATGATCTATTACACTGTAGCACATACTGTAACCTAGATCAGCATGTACAATAAAACCCTAAACAGATAAGACAGAAATAGGAAAGAAAACTGATGTCAGCATGGAGATGCTGTCACTTTGTGAAGAATCCCCCTAAATGTGCTGCTAGATGACAGCATCTGATGAAGGTCTAGTTATAAGACAAGCCAACAATAAAATACAGGACTGGGACATGAGATTCAGACTGCATGTGATAGAGGTTTTATTCTCACTAGTCCATCACAACATCTTAAAGCTGTGGATGAGAACAGAAGCATTCAGCAGACCAGATTCCAACAGGCCAAAGTGGCAGCCAAATGGACTTTCACTACTCTCTGCTCCAGCTATTTCAGGCAATTAAAATCAGCAGCACTTGTCTCATTTTGAACAGGACTCTTGGCATTAAAAAAACCAGACATGCAATCAACCACAGCACCAAAACAAGTCCAAAGGAACAGTGCGTATTGATCTGCAAGCACAAGCTGCAATTCACCTATGCTAGAGTGTTCCCGAAGATCTCTACAGGATACTGGAATCAATCCAAGGAATTCTGGGTCATGATCCAATACTCCAGTTCTACTTAGTACTGATCTGAGCAAGTTCACAACGAGTGAAGTTCTCTGTCTGCATCGTTTCCAAAAGCCAAGCACCTCCTGACACAGTGGAAGATGACATTTGCTCACTGAATGGTCTGTATTTTACAAAAAACAAGTACAGAAAAATTCAGAAGCTCTACTGCCAAACTGCTCTGAACTGTCTCAAGAGAAGTCACATACACCCCATTTTTTGGTGCCTGCTCTAAAGTTGTCAAAATGAAAATAACTCTGTCAACAAAATACAAGAAACCATCCAACTACTGTAATTCACTTAAACCCACAATCTTTAAAAAAAAAAAAAACCCCTCAGTTTCACTGGTATTGCCCCAGTTCTCATGCCCCAAAGCCAACTCCATTAAGTAGATGAGTTCAAAAAAGAGAAAAAAAATGCAATTTAAACAACGAAACTTACCATAAAGAGCACTAGCTTATGCTCCCCCATCTACAACAGGAAGGGAGGCAATGGAAAATGGAAAAATGGGTATTTGAGGGATGTTTTACCTTTTTTTTTTTTTTTCCTACTTGTGTGAGTGGATTCAAGAAAGGATGCAGGAAACAGGAAAAACTCAGAGTATCAGAGCATGTCATATTATGCAGAATTCACTTTCACAGCTAAACAACATGGTAGATTTCAATATAAAAAATGAGAACCTAACCTTCTTTCAAGAAGTAGTAACCTCTATAACGTTGAAATACTTAGGCCCTATCGTAGTCATTTTACTTTCCTAAATCAATATACTAAATTCCTAAAACATAAATTGTGCATAGCACAAATAATGTATAAAAGAGCGGTCCTGTCTTTATTCATGAGATTCAGTAGATTTCACACACATGTGGCAGGATGTGAAATCAATTCTGAAAGTAAAAATACATTTTTATTTACAATGCACCTACATGGTACCTCAGCAGAGTGCTCATTTGATACAACATGCTGCTTTTCTGGGTGACTGAATATGAAATCTAGCCACGATTTGCTGGCTCAATATGGACAGAAGAAATAAGACAGCTATATGACGTTGCAAAAATTACATGGGCATTATTAAAAGAGAAGGGACACTGTACAGGATCCTGGGGTTTTGTTTTGGAATTCAGTTTATATGATTACTGGAAATCTCAACATTTAATAAAATAACTTTAAATATTATTTCAAACAATTATATCAAGATTAATCAACTATTCTATCAACACTTTACTGTTCAAAAAGCATAGGAACACAATTGGAAGAGACCTGCTATGTCAGTTTGTCCTGGAAAGTAACAAAAAGATACAGATGAAGAGATTTGCGTCCCCGAACCAGTTAACCCCTTCTCCGAACTTGGGGTAAACAGCCCAAGAACTTAAATACATTATCGGTGGTGCGTGCGGCAACGCACAGCGGGTATTTTTCGCAGCAGATGGCTATAAAGAGAGATGTATGGTCAGGAAGGTATTTGACAGAGCTTGCTAAAGACCATACTTAGCAACACTCAGATGCTTCACAATCGCTGAACTTAGAAATCTGGCAACCAGATAGACAAATCCATCTACTGCTTTTCTTAAAATGCCATGGACTGACTGACTTGCTGCTGCTGTCACGGCTAATAAAACAGAACCCTCTTCTGACAAGCACACAGTCTTTCAACAGCAATAACAGGGTGCAAGTCTGACAAGTGGTTTGAGACTACAAAAGGAATCTTAGAAAATTAAAGGTCTGGCTTTAACATCAATTTTTATACATACAATTTTAAAAAGATACCACATACTGTGAAAGAACACGTGTGTTGCTGGGAATAAAACAAGAGAGCAGTTTCTGATCTAGTTTTAGTACAGGAAAGGTATTTATTGCTTTGATTCTTCCCAGAGCAAGAACTTTACCACTAACCTGCTCACACACTAGATTACTAAATACAGATTTCAGTGCCTAATATGTAACAACAATGAAAACTAATGCTATTTCTTTTTATCGTAGATAGTACAGTTAAAGAACATCACTAAAATTATGCCAGCACTGTAATTAATGTCCTGGAAGAGACATTATGTAGCTAGCGCCCTTCTCTCTTCCTAGGACGTACCACAGGCTAAAAGACCATCCAAAATTTTCCCATATAATTAAAGTCAAATGATGAAAACTGAATAAGGCAGATATATTTAACCAGTTAAAAACAGCCTGAAGAAAGTAAAGTACTTAAAAGCAAATAATCATAGGAAAATGCCACTGTAACTTTGGCTTCACAAGACTAGAGAAATCCTATTTTAAAAGAACATAATTGAGAAATCTGGTGGCAACTGAAAAAGAGATTATTTTTGGAGTGAAAGAGCACACATTTTTACCAGAGCACTTATCACTGTGATTCTTATAATATTTATGTGCCCACACAATAACCTCCAAGTATATCACAATCTAAAATTATTCTTTGATTTCTAGTACATCATCACCAGTTGTGATCTATCTGATAACATGCATGAAACAAAAATATAGTGGTAAACAATGTTTTTATACCAGCTCCATTTCATATAAGAAACATTGCTTTAAGTTTTCAAATCTAGTACACAAAGATTCCTTTGTTTTAAAATTGTAAGGTGTTTTTTGAAAACCAAGTTTCTGTAAGAAAAATTATTAAAAATTATTTCAGTGATGATTACATACATTGCATATGGGCAGAAATGGTGAAAAACTGACTACGTCAATCTTAGGTTGCTCAAGAAGGTCTTAGGACATTTCTATCACGTATCACAAGGAACATGTAATCTTATATTCACATCTGATCTCTCAGTATATGACTTCTTATACTGGAGCTATGATGTGCTTCAGTTACTTGCCTAGTTTGGAAAAAAAAGTGAACTATGAGAGAAACAGCCATAGGACATGTATCTATGTTCTTTGTTTAATAAAGAGGTCAGAGCAGCAGTACCTACTTGCATATATTCACATGAGTATTGTGAACAATGCAGATGTTACTGATAAATCCCTTTGCAGCAAAGTCAGAATATTCTATTTGTCAGGAAAGTTGAAATAGTATTAACTGCTTTGCAATAGTTATTATTAACCGTATCAAGCAGTAACATACATAAATAGAATATGGCATATTATTCTGACAGCAGCAACTCCATACTATTTAACCGTACGTCCTTTAATGCCATCCAGAGGGACCTGGACAGGCTGGGGAGGTGGGCCACTGCCAACCTCATGGAGTTTAACAAGGCCAAGTGCAAGGTCCTGCACCTGGGTCGGAGCAATCCCAAGCACAAGTACAGGCTGGGTGGAGAGTGGATAGAGAGCAGCCCTGAGGAGGCCTTGGGGGTAGTAGAAAAAAAGCTGAACATGAGCTGGCAGCCTAGAAAGCAAATCGTATCCTGGCCTCTATACAGAGAAGAAGCCTGGCCAGCAGGTTGAGGAAGGGGATTCTCCCCCTCTACTCTGTTCTCATAACACCCCACCTGGAGTACTGCATGCAGCTCTGGGGCCCCCAACATCATAAGGATATCAACCAGTTGGAGCGAGTCCCGAGGAGGCCATGAAGATGATCAGAGAGCTGGAGCACCTCTGCTATGAGGTGGACCTTCCTATGCTCAGCCTGGAGAAGAGAAGGCTCCGGGGAGACCTTATTGCCGCCCTCCAGTACCTGAAGGGGCTACAAGGAGCTGGGGGGGACTTTGTACAAGGGCCTGTAGTGACAGGACAAGGGGTAATGGATTTAAATTGAAAGTGGGGAGGTTTAGATTAGATATCAGGAAGAAATTCTTCACGGAGAGGGTGGTGAGGCACTGGAACAGGGTGCCCAGAGAAGCTGTGGATGCCCCATCCCTGGAAGTGTTCAAGGCCAGCCTGGATGAGGCTTGGAGCAACCTGGTCTAGTGGAAGCTGTCCCTGCCCATGGCAGGGGGGTTGGAACTAGATGGTCTTTAAAGTTTTTTCCAACCTAAACCATCTTAAGTGTCCTAATAAATATTACTATCTGATGAAAACAACTTTAAACTATTTTAATTTACCTCATGATGCTTAATTATACAGGAAGCAAACAGCTATCTCTAGCTCTAACTTCAGGAGCTAATATTCTGCAGTCGTTCCAGAATGACTGTTTCCACAGCACTAAACAGAAATAACCTTGACAACAGAGTGACTTCCCTCTAGCCATGGGCCAGGTTTATACGTTCACAGGCATTACTAATATTCTTTACATCTGATACAGTCAGCGAGGAATCTTATCCCAACTCCTTCCTCTGACATAGCAGAATTTAACAGGACTCTGCAAGAAGTTAGTCACGTTGGATCATACTTCTTTAATACAATCAAATGCAACCCCTGTGAGCATGCTTCCTCCATCCTCTCACTTCCAGAATCCATTACAGATCTCTTTCCTACTGCTCTGGTCAATAGGTATACAAAACATATTGAAGAAATCAAACCATGCAGGCCAGTATGTCAGTAATATGCCAACAGTACTCATCTGAGTGTTTCAAAATTATTAAGTGCTCCACGGGTGAAAGGAACAGAATGCTAGCAGGCATAAATGATTTTATGAAGGACACAAAGGACACATTTCCATCTACAAAACACAACTTTAAATAAAAATTATAATAATAATCATAGCAAGAATCTTGCATAGACTTACCATACACACTGCAATACACTTATTGCCAAAAATAACCTAGTTTTAATGGCAATCGAAGATTATTTCCATTCAGCTAAAGAAGGATGTTATGATTCCTTGGACTAAACTCTGTGGCCAGACCACAAAAGTTCAGAAAGAAATTCCTAGTTTTCAGGCTTAGCTCTAACCATTTATATGGAACTAAATGGGGACAAATAATAGCTGTCCACCACACAAGTACTCAGGATTTCCAATTATTTGGGTCCAACTCCTCACTGCTGCTTATTATCAAATTACCATAGCCAAAGGAAAGAAAACCTTTTTCCAGCTACAACCAACAAGAAAGTTGTAGTAATTTAGCCTGACTCAGACATATGCCCCAACAGCAGTGCATGAATTTACATCTCCAAGTCATGCTTTAAATTCTCATGCCTAGTGTATAATTTCCACTATAAACCAAATTTCACTCAAAACACCTCTTCTGCATATTAAAATATAAAACAAACTCCAGCCTATCTTCTTCAGCCGAGATCATGACAGCTAATTGCTCTCAGCAGCCATCTCTCTTCACATGAATCTCACCTCCAACAACAGTTATGTCCCATTTGAACAACCTGTTAACCTCCAGGCTTCAATTTAAATGCAAAAAAAACATTAAGGAAGTTATATGAAAGGATTAGATGTCCTGATGATTTATTCACTGCCATAAACCTGATTTCTGGAAACTAACATGACTATGGAGTTCAGACTATGGAACTTTTTAACTTGCTGTTCAGTGTTTCACTGGGGCAAAGGCTGTTCAGCTCCTAACAAGCGGCATCTTGGTCAAATCACAGTTTTGCACAAATGTTCTGATTTCACAGGCCCGGCTGTTCACAGAAATGCCACAAGGCTATACCAAAAAAAAAAAAATTTTAAAAAAAAATCCACACCCAAATAAAACCACACAAAAGAACAAAGGAATAGTGAAATCTGGAAGTCCTTTTCTTTATCCTTTGAGGCTGAAATTCAAATTAAATATTAACTTTTTTACTTCAAGTCTACATGTCTAGGATGAACTTGGATGACCTACTGTCTTAAAATTCCCATAGCCATTGCACATTACTGTTTTTTTTCATCCAACTTGCATTTAAAGAAAAAGTTTAATGTAAATTCAACAGTAAGTTGGGAATCAAAATGAGTCATGTAAATGAAAATGCATTTTCATGTTTCTTCTGACAATTAAATCACTTTCAGTCTGCTATTAAAGCAATTTCAAAATCTAACTTGGTTTGTAGAACACAAAGAAAAACATTTGGAAACATATCATAAAAGTATTTTGACTTTCTTTATGCTCAGTTATACTAAGTAAGCACAGCCATTCAACATTAATAATGTTATGAATAGAATGTCATTTTGCCAATACAGAATAAAAATGATTCACTCAATCTTTAAAATGCACTTGTTCTATCTCACTGCAACTAGAGTACGAAATGATAATTTCCAAATAACAAGAGAAATACAGATAGTAAGTGGTTCTACTGAAGCTAATTTTTATAGTCACTGGTGGAAGGAAAAAAAGTTCTATTTAATTTTATGATAAGTTTAACACAAAAATACAATTTAATCAAGAACTTTGCTATCTGGTCCCCGATAACCAATGGAAGCAAAGGCAATATGCTTAACTATATTAATGCTTTGTTACCATGACATACTCTTCTACTTCCACAGATTTCAAGGGGATAAGATTTTATAGGTAATACATGCTGCCCTTTTATTACATTTTTTCATATCCTAGAAGAGATCAAACATTTTCTTTAGGTTTGATAGTAGCCTTTATACATCTCAGAAGAATTCAAGCCTAGCCATCTATTTGCATTACAGCACTACTTACTGATGTACAATTAAAAAAAGATCAGATTTTAGTATGTATAGAGGAATTGCAATTATATTTATAACTTTATCTCTTAATGTTAACTATTGTGGCTTGCTGTTCAACATGTCAATCTAGGCTGCAGATTTGTAAAGTTTAAGTAATTAAAAAATAAAAGTAGAAAGTGACATTCAATTAGAGAATTATAATAAAAAATGTGTCAGAATAAAGATCCTTTTCTGATTTATGCATCAAAATAGGTCCCCATAATAGTAGGCACCATTACCCAATATAAAGGGGGAAAATAAAAACCCCACAATCTAGCTGCAAATCAGTCCTTAAATCTCAAAACAAATGAGAACGTAAAATACCAAATGCAAATGTAACCAACTGGCTGATAAAATAAACATTCCTGGGATTTAAAGAGGTGGAGGCTGTTTTAAAGAACCACCACACCATCCATACATTATAAATTGCACTGGGGATAGTTGTGCGTGCTTAAAAGCACTGCCCTTGCAGATTATCAACTGCCTATTCCTATTTTGATTCAAATACACGGGATTTTTTAATAATATGATTGTATAGACCTACAAAGCATTATCACATAAGCACTTCCAATTCACACCTATGCATTATGTTAGTTTATTCCCTCTGGCCCTGCCTCCCTCTGGCAGTTGGCCTCCACAAACCTGCTGTGACCTATGCACATTCACGGGTAATTCTGGCTGGGAAGGGCCTCAGGAGGTCTCTAGTCCAAGCCCTCCCCCTCATGGAATTTCTGGCTGGAGCTAGTAGAAACACTGTGTCCAGTTTTGGGCTCCCCAGTTCAAGAAAGACAGGGAACTACTGGAGAGAGCCCAGCGGAGGGCTGCGAAGGTGACCAAGGGAATGGAGCACCTCTCTTACGAGGAAAGGCTGAGAGATCTGGGTCTGTTCAGCCTGGAGAAAAATGAGGTGGGATCTTATCAGTGCTTAGAAATATCTAAAGGGCGGGTGTCAAGAGGATGGGGTCTTTTCCGTGGTATCCAGCAACAACACAAGGGGTAATGGGCACAAACTGGAAAAGCTAGGAAAACCAAACCACTGCAACTCTCTCACTGGGATGTATCTTCATCCCAAAGCTTCATCACTTCTTAAGAAAGTAGGAAATTTATTCCTTTGCATACTGATGCTCTATATGGCTGGCAAGTTGTCTGTCCTCCGTTTCATACACGATCATTATGTGTGGAAGAACCATATAAAATATATTAATAATCAACTGTAGCTCAAAAGCTTCGTTGTGAAGGGTTTGCTCCTTTACCAGTCACAGACCCCGAGCAAGGCTATGTCTGAGTAAACTTTCCTCTTCCTTCTCCAGGACAATGTCTGTCACGAGGACTTTCACTAGCAGGAAGGGATAAGAGGCATACCTCAGACAGGAACCTCTAACATCTACAAAACAACCTGCTCATTGCCACTTGTGATCAACTTGAAAACAAAAAGTGATATGAAACTGCTGTAAGATGATATGGAAAATTAAGTCAGGAAGAATAAGAGGCTTCACTAGTTCCACTGTCAACACATCTCCTGGGAAAGAATCCAAGAGCACCAGGGATAAAGGGACATGTCTCGTTCTCCGTACAAAGTCACCAGGAGAAGAAGTTCTGTCACCAGGATAATTTTGTAAATATAGTAGTGTTTAAGTTTGAGATTTATTTTAAAAAAAACAAACTCTTGCACAATCTTCAGATGCACTTCAGTAGCATATGCAATAATAATAAAAATCAGCACAATATCAAATTGTAGCATCAAAGCAGTTACTTTTCAACATGGAAATGCACAACTACCAACTGTCTCCTCTGTAAAAAGTGGTAATTAGAGTATTAGAAGAGAATATTTTGTACCACCATGCACCAAATACTGATAAGAAAAAGAATATATATTACAAATATATATGTAGCAAAGGAAAGCAGAAAGTGATTGTCTTGAAGTCATGTATCTGTATCCAAACCTTGATTCCAGGCTATTAGCTAAAGAAGTAACTGAAAAATGCCTTAAAGAAATTAATCCAGCTTTCATTCTTCCCTTTGTTCTAAGCACAATATCATCTTTCAAGCCTCTGATTTCACATTCACAGACTAATGCTACAAACAGATCTGAAATGAGTAACAGCCAAGTCAAGATGCTCCAGAGAGGATTTTATTTTCAACTATCAGGCCATTTTTACAACTGCACTATAATTTGAATTTGCCTCGATTTATCTTCTTACTTACTTCATTCAAGTATTTTAAAAGCATACTGGAGTTACACCCCACCCCTTTTTTTTTGGGGGGGTGGGGGGTGGGAATGTGGACGGGGATGGGCAGTCAAAGGAGAAGTTATTTTTTACACAGCAAGAACTGAATGTGAAAATCTATGAAATTAATATCTGTTTATAGTAAGATTTCATTTTATAGAAAAAGCAAACTAGCCTTAAAATAAAACACTGAGGTTATGAAGCCAGCTGGCATAACCATTCAGTCAGAGGGAATATATCTACCACCATTTGACAGTTGACCACATCATCTGAACAGCAGCAATTCACCATTTAGGCACTCCTAGCCTAGCAATTGACAGAGTAATTTTAATTACAGTGTCTGAAGGAAAAAAAAACCTCACCCAGAAAGTGGTTTATTTTGCATTCTGCATTTGTCTGTTGTGAAAATGCCAGTACGTAATTCTCTTCACATACACCCTCACCCCCAACAGAGCATCTCTACCAGATTCAGTGCTTTCTTTGTAGCCACTACTTGATTTTGTTTTCCCCTGCTGAATACGTTTTCAGACTTCATTTACAACATACTTTACAGATTCCACTCTAAAGGCAAAATATCGTTTCTTAAAAAAAAATACATATGTGCAGCGTTTTTATCAATGAGCTCTGATACGTCCACATCAGCGATTCAGCGCACAGGAGGAGTTGTTCTGGGAGTAAATTTTCCTTGTGCCTGTGCTTAGCCTGATGGTGCTAGGATTGAGAAATGGCATAAATATTGAGGCCATTGCAGACAAATGCAAACACACAGTCTTGAAAGAATAAACATGTGCAGCAAACTGAATACTCCCCCTTAGCAATACATCACTCAGTAGCGAATAATTAACCTTAGTCTTTAGCAAGTACCATGCAGGTACCTTCACAATGTCCTGGTAAGACAAAACGTATAATTATCTGCACTACAGGAAAGGAACGATGACGTGAGTGTCAAAAAATAAAAATGTCAAAACAAGCCAGTACCAATAACAATTGTATTAATCTTTACTTTTTCAGGACATTGAACATTATATGACATTTCACTGAGAACAAACACAGGCCACTGACTTAGCAACATAAAATGGTTTGGGTTGGAAGGGACCTTAAAGCCCATCTAGTTCCACCCCCCCTGCCATGGGCAGGGACACCTTCCACGAGACCAGGTTGCTCAAAGCCTCATCCAGCCTGGCCTTGAACACTTCCAGGGAGGGGGCATCCACAGCCTCTCTGGGCAACCTGTTCCAGTGCCTCGCCACCCTCTCCGTGAAGAATTTCTTCCTGATATCTAATCTAACCCTCCCCCCTTTCAATTTAAACCCATTACCCCTTGTCCTGTCACTACAGGCCCTTGTAAAAAGTCCCCCCCAGCTTCCTTGTAGCCCCTTCAGGTACTGGAAGGCTGCAATAAGGTCTCCCTGGAGCCTTCTCTTCTTCAGGCTGAACAAGCCCAACTCTCTCAGCCTGTCCCCAGAGCAGAGGTGCTCCAGCCCTTTGATCAACTTCAGTTACTGGTGTGAAAAATCAACTTCTTTCACCCCAGTCTGAAATTGGTTATCTAGAACTTGAGAAGAATGAAACTTACATGTAAATAGTAGCCTGCTTGTGAAAAATGAAGTAACTACAACCCCTTGATTCATTCACAATACTATTTCTAACTTTCAAAGCTAAACACTGGATCATAAAACTTCCGTTATTTCTTGGGCCTACCAAGAGAGATGGTACAGCAGAAAGTCATAACCTTGTGACTGAAAACATGATCTAAGGTGCATACATGTCTTCAAACGTGCATAAACCTAGGGTCAAAACAGAAGTAGGTGAAATTGGACCAGTTCACAGAACATTTTTTTTAATTTATACATTTATATATATAAAAACCTATATATTTACATATTTATTTCTTCTGATAGCTTGGTTTATTATCTCAAGTTCCTTTAAGCAGAGGAAATTGCAGCTGAGAAGTCTGTATTTTCCTGAATTCAACCAGCAATTAGTTGACATTCAACTACAACATCTAAGTTAATATCTCTTTCCAAATACTTTCTTAAAACCTTTGTAAGGGAATGCATTTCTCATTTCTTTGTTAACAAAAGATCTCCTAATAAATCATATCTCATTTAAGGAAGCTAGATTTACAGAGGTTTAGGTACATACTCAAATCATACCTTCAAATCCCACCCCACCCCCCTTCCCAAAAAAACCTGAAGACCAGCTGGTCTATCTTCCAGGACTTGAGAGAGACCTACATACCATAATTCATTTTTGCCAGCATTACTTTTTGTCCCATAACTTGCATAAATAGCCACGTCTCAGAGAACCTGAGCTAACAAAAGACTAAACACTCCAGAATACTTCATAGTCCTCTGCAGAGCTGAGATCTCACAATATTAGAGGCAAAGTTATCACAGTCCAAAAAAACCTGACATAAGGTCTGAAATATCTGCTGCAATGCATACCACAGGCCAGGCAGAGGGGGATGAGAGAGGAAGCCTGCTTGATTCTGCCTAGGCTGTTCAAGGTAAAGAACAGGTCACAAACCTCCAAATATCAGCATACACTTTCATGCTCTCAAAGAGACAGCACATGTATGCTACACTATTCACTCATGATACTCTCAAAAATATTAGCAAGGGTTAGACCACTGACTATTCTGTCATTATTGCACTGAACAGTGTTTTAACACTATTTCCTTGCACATACTCTTCTGTCCTCTTTAACCTCCCATTTCTTCTTTTACTCTTAGACAGTGAAGTTGCTAATACAAGCTCACCTCACACACAGCTGTCCATTTTTTTTTTTTTTTTTTTTTTAGTTAAACAACCAAAAAGGCCAACTTTGCCTCTCAGACAGTACTGGTTTGTGGTCACTTACCTGTTTGGTGAATTAATTTATTCACATTGTACCTGTATTTCCTAAGGGACATTGGTTTCCTAGTGGTAAAGTATGATTTTTCTAGTCCTCGTCTGCAAAACACCTCTTTGTGGCTTGCCTTTTTTCCCCAACAAAATTAATAAAACCATAAGCAAAGAGAGAAAAAAAGAAACAAAAAAACCCACAAAAGACCTTTAAGAGACATTATTGTGCCTTTTGCCCCATTTAACTTTAACAAGCATCCATCCAAGTATGTAGCACAAGGTACACATCAACTATTTCCTCACATTCACATACTACATTTGATGAATTACCTTGTCTGCGTCCACTTTTCCTCTGATAAATTCCTTCTTCCAAAATTCCAGTGCCTGTTCCAGAGTCAATCCAATGCCTTTTAAGAACAGTCCATACTGCATACGGCCTCCATGACGGAGATGATGGCTATCACGGAGGGCTTTGTGCAACTGCCGCATGCAAAGAGGGAATGATTTCACAGAAAGCTGTCAAGAGAAAAAATTGTGTTTAAGCCATACTGATCATTTAATTCGTAGCATATATGCTTATTGTGATTATTAATTAGCTCAACTTGAAAATGTCAGTGGCTGGAAGAAAAGATATGCATGTGCAGAGCGCCTTGGGATTGATAATAACACAAGTGTGTCCATAAGCCATCAAATCCAATAACCATCTCATGAACAAAATCCAAAGGACAGAGTAATACAGGTGGTAGTAGCAGGCAAAGTAACACAGATTTAATTGCTGTCAGGGAATATATATCCACAGTTCCATTACAATGTTTCTTGCTTCTTCCTTATTTTAGCTTCTGGAATCGCAAGGTGACCTTTGGTAGTGTTTTTGGGGGTTGATGGAAAGGATGAGTATTTTAAACAACTTTTAAAAACTCCAAGAAGGAGTAAAATCAATAGCAGCTGACCTGCAGGTGTTTTCCCTGAAGAATACTATTTCTTACAGACCAATATCTCAGACATAAAAAAAAGTAACATTCAAGTTTACTGGGGCTTTGCATTTTTATTTTTAACATCTGAGTCATGCCATGGAATTCACTACCAAAGGAACACCGAAGATGGACTCTAAAAACACAAATCTGTATTTCAAATAGAGGAGTTGTAACGTGTTTTAATTGTCTCTGCACCACTGATGTGGTTTTACAATCCTTTTTATTTATTCCCTTATTTTGAAAAACCTTCTGTAAGTCAAAAGTCAAAAAAAGAGCATTGAAAGGACTAATATTGCAACGCAATAACCATAACTAAACATCCTGGGTTGCAAAATCAGTAAATAAGAACATTTTGTTAAACTCTGTTTATAATTATGCTAGGTATTTGTGAAAGTACACAAAATTAAGCAGCAAATTAAGCAATTCATTACAGTCTAAATCCCGATTAGATGAATTTTCAGTTAATTCTGCTCCATTTTAAACTTTACCACAATTTCATTCAAGTTATTCTCAGGAGTTACAAAGCTAATGTGAATTAAAAAAGATAAAGTTTTTATATGTTATCTGTACATACAGTACTTGAATTTAAGAAGTTAGATATCAACATACAATATAACTCAATAAACGCAGAGGACTTACAGCATCGATCTGTTCCAGAGAAATTTTTCCAGCGTTCTTTTGTACACTGTAATCTGGGCCAACATAAGAATGGCTGAAAAACAAACCAAACAGTACAGCATCATTTAAAACTGTCCAAAAATCAGGATTTTTTTACAAATCTAGAAAGAAATTATTTTTCCCGTTAAGGGCTACAAATACTTTCTATCAGACAAAACCAAGAAAACAGTATTTGACAGTTATGTAAGTAATTAAGACTTAAAATCCAACAGAATCACAGAATCACTAAGGTCAGAAAAGACCTATAAGATCATCTAGTCCACCCATCAACCCAACACTGCCATACCCACTAGACCAATTCCTCAAGTGTCACCTTCAGGAATGGTGACTCCACCACTTCCCTGGGCAGCCTGTTCCAATGCCTAACCACTCTTGCAGTGAAGAAGATTTTCCTAATATCTAATCTAAACCTCCCCTGATGCAACTTGAGGCCATTTTCTCTTGTCCTATCACCAGTTCCCTGGGAGAACAGACCAGCACCCGCCTCCCAGCAACCTCATTTCAGGTAGCTCTAGAGAGCAATCAGGTCTCCCCTCACTCTCCTCTCCTCCAGGCCAAACAACCCCAAAAATGAACACAGTACTAGAGGTGCAGCCTCACCGGTGCCTTGGCACATTACAGTCAACATGGTAAAGAAACCCTCCCTCTCTTTATCTGAAAAGAGTGGTGAGGGGTCATTCAGAATTCAGATCTCAGGATCACCCTACTGTTGAGAGGGACCTCTGAAGATCTAGTCCAACACTCTACCCAAAACAGAGTTAATTAAAGCAGGTTGCTTAGTATCTCATCCAGCTGGGTTTTGATTATCTCCGAGGACAGAGACTGCATAACCTTCTCAGAAACCTGTTCCAGTGGTTGACCACCCTTGCAGTAAGAAGTGTCTTCTTATGTGTAAGTGGAATTTCCTGCATATCAGTTTGTGCCCATTGCCTCCTGGCCTTTCACTGGATACCACTGAGAAGAGCCTCGCTCTGTCTTCTTTACTTCCCCTTACCAGATATTTATTTATAGGTGCTGGTAAGATTCACACACACCCCTTCTCCTGAAATTTCTCTCTTCCAGACTGAACAGTCTCATCTCTCTCAGCTTCTCCTCATATGTACTGGGGAGCCCAGGACTGGACACAGCCTTCCAGGTGTAGCCTCACCAGTGCTGAGTAGAAGGGAAGGATTTCCTCCCCTAACCTTCTGGGAGTGCTCTTCCCATGCCACCCGGTTAGCAGGGTTAGACTGTCAGCGCTCTTTGCTCCAGAGGCACGCTGGCAACTCACAGTCAGCTTGTCCTGTCATTACAGGCCCTTGTAAAAGTCTCCTCCCAGCTTCATTGTAGGCCCAGAGCCTTCAACATAAGAAGGATATCCACCAGTTGGAGCAAGTCCGGAGAAGGCCATAAAGATGATCAGAGGGCTTGAGCAGCTCTCCTATAATGAAAGGCTGAGAGAGTTGGGCGTGTTCAGCCTGGAGAAGAGAAGGCTCCGGGGAGACCTTATTGCAGCCTTCCAGTACCTGAAGGGGCT